>NC_072791.1:188570810-188870810 GCF_028583425.1 Eublepharis macularius
CTGCGACCTTCTAGGCGGTTCCTGAGTGACAGCTCAGGTCTTCTCAGTGGACCCTACCCTGACACCTTTCCCAGCAGGAAGCCTGGGCCAATGGGCCTTCAGGACTTTTCCCTGCTGAGTGGGTCTGGCTCGTAGTTTCTCTGCCTTATTTGACCACTGACATGCTGTGCTGTCGCTTATTCAAATAAGGATATAAAAGTGAAGATACATCCTAAATAAGCCATTGGGTCATAATTGAAGTGGCAGGGACGTCACCATCAATCTATAGCCTCCTGTCTTCTTTGCAGGAAGCCTAATATAGATAACTCACAAAATAATCATACTGATGCCGCACACTGTTGCAAGTCAATTAGATCTAGTGATGAAAATCTGTGCATTTTGCAAATAATCTCAGGAAGATACTCAGAGATGGCATATTTATCTGCTTAGACACATTCACAACAATTTTCCAGCTCACATATGGAAAAATGATAACACAAGAAGGAAGAAATAGCGAATCTCCAGAATCATTCATATTAATAGCATTGTTATTCATAACACTCAACATTAATTTCTGGATTTGGCTGGAGTGCCAAGTTTGTGGTTTCCCAAGAAAATTTGAGGCTGGACATTTCCTTTAACGTCATGGACTTTCTTCACCTCTGTACATAACTGCTAGAGCTCCACAATATCAAGTGTTTGGCAATTATAGTTGCTGCTAGTTAAATAAATAATTACATCATATAACAATATTGTTGCATGTAGAGTTTTTATGTAGGTCTTTTACTATCTTCTCTGTCACTGTCTTTAATGAAATAAACGATAATAGAACAGAAGGCATGAAGTGTGAGCTTGTATTATCATTATGGAGTTACAGTCCATACCAATTAAAATACAAATTAAAGAATGCAATTAAATTAGCAATGACTTCAACTGGAAGTCTAAGGTCACAATAGCCATTGGCGAACTCTGATACACTACCAATCTGCAAGATTCTTACTATGTCAGTATCCACAGAAATTGGAGGAAGCAAAACCTAGGATATCTTTGGGGTGAAAAGATAGTTGGAAAGCTAGGTTGATAATGCTCATACTGATTGATGTTGTATTTCAACAAACCAAAATGTTCAGGGCAAGATTTAGCACACTGAAAAGCTTCTTACTTCCAATAGTCAATGCAGAGATTTCCATTTCAGTATGAAACATTGGCACAAGTTTTGATGGGATGTATTATGATGTATTGTTTGGTATATTTCTGCCTCTCCATATGAATCAGTGGAAATGCTTGGTTCTACTTGAAAATAGTGTAGTGAAGAATACATTTAATTAAAAATAGGTTAATATCCCTTGACAGATGCCACCTACAAAGTAACCTGATCAGCCCAAATATTTACTGCACTTACGAAGAGTCTTGTTTTATATTCAAGACAGGAGAAATATTTCTCTGGGAAAACTTGCTACTGTAATGCATGCCCTAGAAACATCTAGATTAGATTACCACAATGTCCTATACATGGCGACACCCTGGAAGAGTGTCCAGAAGCTAATATTAGGACAGGATGCTGTGACCAGAATGTTGATAGAAGTGAGTCTCAGGGACCATATCACTCCAGTCTTATTCTATCTTCACTGGCTTCCAATGTGCTCTTGAGTCCAATTAAAGGTGCTAGTATTTATCTTTAAAGCTTTATTCATGTTGGAACCACCATACCATAAGAATAACCTACTTCCATAGGAGCCTTTATGATGATTATGGTGATTCTCAGGGGCTTTGCTTCAGATGCTCCCATCATCTGAGGCTAGATGGGTGGCAACCTAAGAAAGTGCCTTCATCGTGGTACCAAAGTTGTGTACCCCTTTTCAAAAAGTGCAGTGACATTTGCTGCTTTCCAGTTGTCTTGTACTGAGGCCAGTTTTAACAAGTTTCATATACTGGTTTGCCATCTGAATTTTATTGGTTGTCAGTTTGCCTAGTTGTCCTAGATTTCTTGTCACCTCAAATTGATTCAAATTATTTAGACATCCTTCCCAAATGCTGCAGTTCCAGTGTAGGTACATGCCCCACATATGATTATTTTGGATTTTGGTGGTAACTTTCCATTGATATGAATGCTGAACATCATAGCATTGTGGTTGTTGTGTATTGCTGGAGCTTGAGTCTGAACGAAGGCTCCTGAGGCCTACATGGCTATTGGGTGTTTTTGCACTGGTAACAGCCAATCATAACTGTTGCCTTATAATCCAATCACTGTGCTGTAAATAGTTACTTTGTATATAGTTCATGCAAATGAAGGATTCTAACTACTTGCTTCGTATTGGTTGTTGCTAAAAGGGGGGTACGGTTTTCTTAAGTATAAATTGGCGCCTGTTCTTATTATGAGCTGTTAATCACAATACTTAATACTGGCGATGAGGATGGGATTAGAAGGTGGGTAGGCAGCCCCGTGATGCCGAGAGCTAAATCACTCCAAGTGGGTAAGCAGCCCCATGGCTCCACGAAGCTGAATCACACCAGTTGCTGAGGAACTGTTGCCTTGGCTGACCCAGAGCTCATACACAGCCACTCTGTTGCAACTTACCGACATTGAGCCATGGCCGCCAAGGGCCCCTTTGAGCCTTTTGACTCAACCATCGAGGACTGGGAGTCATACATTGTGAGGTTCGAGTTCTACCTTGAGGCAAACAAGGTCACTAATGCAGACCTTCAAGAGCGACCTTTTTCAGTGTCTGTGGGTAGTCCACTTTTGACATAGCCTGGGCACTCGTGGTGCTGGCACAGCTCCAAGCAATGGCATTCAATGTCATGAAAGACCAGCTCCAAGACCACTTCTTGCCACAGCCATTGGAGATAGCCAGCCAGCACGCCTTCTACAAGCGTGACCAAGCCCAGGGCAAGTCGGTAACCATTTTCGTTACAGCTCTCCGGCAAGCGGCACAACACTGCAACTTCATGACATCGCGCAAAACTCGCGCGAGAAAACGCGATATTTCGTGTTTTCCCCAGAACGTGGCGCGACATTCCGTGTGCAGGTAAGCCATCTGGAAACGGCCAAGGTAGCCTGCAAAGTAGCCTGCAACCAAACCTGTGTCCTCCCCATTGAAGTTCCCACTCTGAGTAATGGTCTCCTTGAGTTGGAGGGGAGGGGCACAACCTTTGAAAATGTTCAAGGCTTATCTGACAGTATAAACTGTAGATATCTTGGGGGGGGGTAGGATTATCTGGGTTTGTTTGTTGTTGGTTTCAGATTGTGATATTTTTAATCATAATAAGTAAGCAGCCTTGAGCCACAAGGAAAGATGGGATATACATATTTAAATAAATAAATTTAACACACACTATTGCAGATATATAGATGAAGAACAAGGATAACAGATTACACAGTTGGGCTATATGATTTCCTGGTGTCTATTTTTTTTTTTTGCATGCTTCTCAAAAAAATCCTACTTTATGTCCTCTGTATCTCAGCCGCACATCAAGTGCAAGGAACATTGAGCCGTCCTCTTAAATATTATGAAATGGAGAAAATCACATTGTGGTTTAACCTATCAACAATGGAACAAAGCAATTACAGAGCTAAACAGAGTCCAGGAAGACCCAATAAAGAAAAATCCAAGAAAATTTGGTGAAAATTCTTAAGGGGCCTTTCAATGTTTAATCATGCTTCGGGCCTAAATTAATATTCTGATTCCAATTCAAAAGACTGAGCCACAAAGGTATATCTTTTGGGTGTTTTTAATAACCATAGTACAACACTCAGTGAATTAACAGCTGGGCTGACTGGTATTTTACTTCTTCTTTGCTTACTCAAGTAAAGCAGTTAATATCAAGATAATCATCAAACCAACATTAGTCAGAGAGAGGGACAGACTTTTTTTAGCATGGTAATGCAGGCAATTTTTTTTATTTAAAAAAATTAAACTGAGATTTGAAAAGTCCTTTGTGCATTAACTGAAGTCCATGTGGTTGTGGAGCCTCAGTACAAAGATTAAATCATTTCATTAAGCAAACAACATATATTGTATTTCATAAATTAACACATGGAAAAGGCATGAAGAAGGCATGCTAGACCATGCACACAAACAGGCGAAGTTTTCTACACAAGATTTCCTCTACATGTCTAAGAACATAAAAAGAGCCCTGCTGGATCAGACCAGTGGTCCATCTAGTCCAACCACCCGTTTTACATAGCAGCCAACTAGTTACCCCTGGAGGGCTAACAAACAGGGCACAGAAGCCCTGTTTGCCCATACTTTTCCCTGATGGTTTGCTAGCACTGATATTCAGAGGTTTGCTGCCTCTGAATATGGAGGTTCTCTTTAGTCATCATGGCAAGTAACTGCTGATGGACCTATCCCCCATGAACGGTGAATGTGATAAACCATCACACTCAGAACTGTGGAAGAAAAGGAAACAATATATGTTTTTGTGGTACTGTCCTAGTACAGCGGCACTTTGATTTGGTGCTGCATTCTGGTACAACACCATAAAACATGGAATTGTACCAGGACCTAATCCCAGAAGTGGAGGGAAGGCGGCATGGTATAGCCTGATTTTGTCAGGTCTTGGAAGCTATGCAGGGTCAGTACTTGGATGGGTGACTACCATGGAAGACTCTGGAAAGTACTGGCAAACCACCTCTTCTTCTCACTTGCTTTGAGCTTGGCATAAGTCAATTGCGACTTGATGGCATGCCCACATGCAATGCAATTCCAGAAGAGGGACCAATGTAGCAGCAGTTGTAGTTGCTACTGTCCCAGTGGTGGCTCCCAGTCCTGGAACAGAGTACCGTTAGCATCATATTCAGACTGGCCATGTATAAGTATGTTGGGAGAGGACAGGACTGCTTCTGAACGTTTGGTGTGAAATCCTGGCAACCAGAAAATATCATTAGGACCACAGAAAAATGGTCTGTAATCCTCAGCAAAGGCCTAATTAAAATTCTACAGCATGATATGAAGGCAGATGAGACACCAACATTGCAAAAGCTAGACAAGCCTGGTGTCTGGTAAATGCCTGAATGGAATATACTCTTGGAACCATACCTATGCTGTTTTTAGCTCTATGGGGGGAAAAGATGGGGGGGGGTATTCAAAAATGTGTGCAAAAAATCTAGTGCGTCTCTCCACAGTTTTAGAGAGGGAAGATGCAGAGTGGAGAAGCAACAGGGGGCTGGTATTTAACACTTTACTCACCCATTGCTTTCCCAAAGCACTACTCATTCCCCACAAGTGGCTCTGAATATATGTTGACAAGGGGAAACATATTTTAAATAACACTGGATGAGGAGCAGCTCAGATTTAAAGCATAAAGTGATTATGGAGCATCCATTCTTCCTATCACTCCAAATTCCTCTCTCTTAAAGCTTATTTGTTTTTTTAAATGCCAAATGAGTGACTTAAGCTGTATTACATCTGTTTGCATATAAAATGTAGTCAGCCCTTAAGCTGGTAATTGTTAAGTAGTGAGAACATCCTGCCTGCCAGTGTTACACTTGCACCATAGTTAAGAGTAGCACACATTGTGGTAATAAAATTAGATTCAGCTGCCAAAGATGAGCAGCAAACCTTCTTAGCCTTTTAAAACCATCACAAGCCATGGAAACCTACCTCCAATGTGTAATGTGAGCATGCATTTCCTGTGAGCCTCCAGACATGGATGGCCATGTTGCATGAACAGAAAAGAAGCAATGTATTTGTATGCATGGGAAGCCTTAGTATTATAATAACATTCAATTTATATACCACCCTTCAGGACAACTTAAATCCCATTCAGAGTAGTTTACAAAGTATGTTATTATTATCCCCACAACAATCACCCTGTGAGGTGGGTGGGGCTGAGAGAGCTCTGAGAGAGCTGTGACTGACCCAAGGTCACCCAGCGGCTTCAAGTGGAGGAGTGGGGAATCAAACTGTTATCCAGATGAGAGTCCTACCGCTCTTAACCAATACACCAAACTGGCTTTCTATATGTGACTGTGAACCCTGAAATATCCAGTGGTCACTTTGCACATACTGAGCCCATACACACACAGTAAATACATGTGTTGCCCCTGTTCACACAATGTGGCATACATGTTTATGGGCAGGATCATAGGTCATACACATTTCTGTTGTGTGTGGTTGACAGGCTTCCAGCATGCATGACTGTAAAAATGGGGGGCGGAAATCTCACATTACGCATAGATAGACTAAAGTCAATATAGAGTTGCCAGGCTCTAATAAGGGGCAGGGGATTCTCTGCTCCCAGCTGCTGCCCCCCTCATCTGGCTGCTGGGGGAAAAGGTGTGGTGAGGCGAGTACATGACAAAATGGTGTGCATGCGCACTCCATGAGGCTTGAAATAATGTCACTTCCAGTTCAAACCAAAATCCTAAAGAATCGGCCTCTCTAAGACAGTCCCAGTTTGAACTGGAAGTAATGTTATTTCAAGCCCCATAGAACATCTGTGCACATGGAGGAAGAACTTCTCCCCACCTGCCCTGAGCACAAGACATGGCGCCTGACCAGGCAGAATGGATCTCAACCTAGCTGGAGTCAGAAAATTACTGGAATGTGAGTTATAGGCAAAGCTAGCTGCCCCACACCCTGAAGATGTGCAAAGATTTAAAGACAAAAGAGGTCTTCCAGGAGTTCCTGAGCTAATCTCATTCACATCCTTCCAATCTTCCCCCTTCCTCCTCCCTTATCAAGGCTACTCAGAGATCTGATAACTCTTCTTATCCAACAATCACAGGTCATCATCAATCACTTTTCTTATCTTTAGTTACACCCAGGAAGGTACAATTAAACCTTTCCCAATTAATTGTCTCATCTCTGGAAACAGCCATTAAGCCATTGTTTTGGGGCAGAAGACATGATCCTGCTCCAGGGTACGTTCCACAGTATAATTGGCCCGCCCTGCCATGTGTTCAGTGTGTGTGTGTCCCAAGATTCTATACACACCCTCAGACACGTGTCTGAACCCTTCTTGCTGTGACGCGCTGGTTGCTCAGCCACCAGTCTCTATAGATGTCCTCTATCTCCTTGACTGGTAAATATCATCTGACTCCATACTCCTCTCCCTCGTCCTCCCTGTTTTCTAGTTAGCTCTGTGCATATGTTGTGTGATTTCCTGTGTGTTTGCTTTTACTGCCCCTTTAATAAAAACCATTCCTGTTGAATACTTGCCTGGTTCTTTCAGACAGTTCTCTAAGGGAACAATCCTAGTATACATTGGTGGAGATTCTGCTAGTTACCCTCTCTTGTTGAATCTCCTTGTATGCTAATTCCCCCAACTCACAAGGAAACCTGCCCCCAGGTAACACATGGGGACTTCATTATGTGCTTACCAGGTGGTTCTCAGATCATGAACTGTTCCAAGCTGAGAGCAATCCAGAATTTTGCATCCTATTAAACCAGAGATTGTTCACTGATTTCCAGACCAGTATGTATGGTCACATTAGCAATGACCAAATATATCCTGAATTCCCACATCCTTTTTTCCTGCCAAATTCCTATAATGAATCAAAGTTCCACAAGACTTTTAAAAATGTTTATATAGGGCTTCCCTTTTTTTCATACTTTCAAATGCAGTTACTTTGTTGATCTGCACACATCTTATGACTTTCTCAGCCATACTTTCATGAGTGGTTTCTGAATGGATTTAAAGGTTTTTGCCAGATTTTATAACATGCTGTCATGATCAGATTTCCCATGAAATCTCTATGGACTCAACACATGTATGTGAATATAGGAAGCTGCCTTATACTGAGTCAAAACATTTGGTCAATGTAGATTACTATAGTCTTCTTTGACTGGCAACAACTAGGGATGTGCGTTTCGGCATTCTGAATGCCGAAAGAATGCCGAAACAAAAGTGTTTCGGCATTCTTCAAGAATCCCGAAACGTTTCGGGGAATGCCGAAACGTTTCGGGATTGCCGAAAGAAAAACCCGAAACGTTTCGGGATTCTTTCGGCATTCTTTCGGCATTCGAGAATCGCCATTTTGATTTTGCTAGCCGTTTGCCTTAGCAAGCGGCTAGCAAAATCCTGCTGGAAGCAAAGGCTTCCTGCAGGCTCTTAGAAGAGGGGAGGGGGGGAGAAGGAGTGAATCACTCACTCCTTCTGTCACCCCCCACCCCTCTTGCAAAGGAGGATAGGGAATCCTGCTTTGCCTTGCAAATGCAAGGTGCAAGCATTGCATTGCACTTTGCATTTGCAAAGCAGCAGAGATTCCCGCCAAAACTAACAGGTAGGGGAGGGGGAGCAGGAGGAGGGTGGCTCTTGGAGTGTGGGTGGGGAAAGGCAGGGGACTGGGGACTTTAGGAGTCACCAATCCCACTGCTGCATTCTCATGCCAGCCAATAGATTTAAATCTTTGGCTGAGGCTGCAGCAGGGGATTTAAATTTGGAGCAAGACTGTCTGGAACACTTCTGTTGCTGCTGCTGCTGAGCTGTGACCGAGAGAGGAGAAGAAGAGAGACTGCACCTGGAGCCTGGAGGACATCTGCCTGGAGGATCAACTGTGCTGGACATCCTGAGAGGACACCTGGTAGGCCTTTTTAAAATTTTTGTAAATTTTTTTGATGCTGGGCAATGTGCTGCTGTGGCCTGCCTCTGCAAAAAGGTGTTGCAGTTTATTCTTGGCATGGCCTGGGGGACAGGTTGGGCAGACAATGTTTGATGGTGGGGTGGGGGTTTCAGCATTGGTTGTTGTGCTTGCCTTCTTTAAGCTTGATCCACTGTTTTAAGATTAAAACAAGAGTGTGCCAGCTTTGGGCCTACACAGGCCAGAAGCCTTTCTTCTGGCTGGCTCTCACAGTTGTGCTCCACAATCTGGAATGGTGTGGCTTGCTTTTCTGTGTCTGGTCCCCTGCTTGCAAGGATTCCCAACAGGCTCCGTCCTGATCAACTGTGCCAGCCTGTGGGCCACACACAGGTATGGCCTGGGGGACAGGTTGGGCAGACAATGTTTGATGGTGGGGGGGGGGGGGGTTTCAGCATTGGTTGTTGTGCTTGCCTTCTTTAAGCTTGATCCACTGTTTGAAGATTAAAACAAGAGTGTGCCAGCTTTGGGCCTACACAGGCCAGAAGCCTTTCTTCTGGCTGGCTCTCACAGTTGTGCTTCACAATCTGGAATGGTGTGGCTTGCCTTTCTGTGTCTGGTCCCCTGCTTGCAAGGATTCCCAACAGGCTCCGTCCTGATCAACTGTGCCAGCCTGTGGGCCACACACAGGTATGGCCTGGGGGACAGGTTGGGCAGACAATGTTTGATGGTGGGGGGGGGGGGGTTTCAGCATTGGTTGTTGTGCTTGCCTTCTTTAAGCTTGATCCACTGTTTTAAGATTAAAAACAGAGTGTGCCAGCTTTGGGCCTACACAGGCCAGAAGCCTTTCTTCTGGCTGGCTCTCACAGTTGTGCCTCACAATCTGGAATGGTGTGGCTTGCCTTTCTGTGTCTGGTCCCCTGCTAGCAAGGATTCCCAACAGGCTCCGTCCTGATCAACTGTGCCAGCCTGTGGGCCACACACAGGTATGGCCTGGGGGACAGGTTGGGCAGACAATGTTTGATGGTGGGGGGGGGGGTTTCAGCATTGGTTGTTGTGCTTGCCTTCTTTAAGCTTGATCCACTGTTTGAAGATTAAAACCAGAGTGTGCCAGCTTCGGGCCTACACAGGCCAGAAGCCTTTCTTCTGGCTGGCTCTCACAGTTGTGCTTCACAATCTGGAATGGTGTGGCTTGCCTTTCTGTGTCTGGTCCCCTGCTAGCAAGGATTCCCAACAGGCTCCGTCCTGATCAACTGTGCCAGCCTGTGGGCCACACACAGGTATGGCCTGGGGGACAGGTTGGGCAGACAATCTTTGATGGTGGGGGGGGGGGTTTCAGCATTGGTTGCTGTGCTTGCCTTCTTTAAGCTTGATCCACTGTTTTAAGATTAAAACCAGAGTGTGCCAGCTTCGGGCCTACACAGGCCAGAAGCCTTTCTTCTGGCTGGCTCTCACAGTTGTGCTTCACAATCTGGAATGGTGTGGCTTGCCTTTC
This sequence comes from Eublepharis macularius, assembly GCF_028583425.1. Classification (NCBI taxonomy): domain Eukaryota; kingdom Metazoa; phylum Chordata; class Lepidosauria; order Squamata; family Eublepharidae; genus Eublepharis; species Eublepharis macularius. The sequence continues at coordinate 188,580,809 of NC_072791.1, forward strand.
TGTGTCTGGTCCCCTGCTAGCAAGGATTCCCAACAGGCTCCGTCCTGATCAACTGTGCCAGCCTGTGGGCCACACACAGGTATGGCCTGGGGGACAGGTTGGGCAGACAATCTTTGATGGTGGGGGGGGGGGTTCAGCATTGGTTGTTGTGCTTGCCTTCTTTAAGCTTGATCCACTGTTTGAAGATTAAAACCAGAGTGTGCCAGCTTCGGGCCTACACAGGCCAGAAGCCTTTCTTCTGGCTGGCTCTCACAGTTGTGCTTCACAATCTGGAATGGTGTGGCTTGCCTTTCTGTGTCTGGTCCCCTGCTAGCAAGGATTCCCAACAGGCTCCGTCCTGATCAACTGTGCCAGCCTGTGGGCCACACACAGGTATGGCCTGGGGGACAGGTTGGGCAGACAATGTTTGATGGTGGGGGGGGGGGGTTTCAGCATTGGTTGTTGTGCTTGCCTTCTTTAAGCTTGATCCACTGTTTTAAGATTAAAACCAGAGTGTGCCAGCTTTGGGCCTACACAGGCCAGAAGCCTTTCTTCTGGCTGGCTCTCACAGTTGTGCTTCACAATCTGGAATGGTGTGGCTTGCCTTTCTGTGTCTGGTCCCCTGCTAGCAAGGATTCCCAACAGGCTCCGTCCTGATCAACTGTGCCAGCCTGTGGGCCACACACAGGTATGGCCTGGGGGACAGGTTGGGCAGACAATGTTTGATGGTGGGGGGGGGGTTTCAGCATTGGTTGTTGTGCTTGCCTTCTTTAAGCTTGATCCACTGTTTGAAGATTAAAACCAGAGTGTGCCAGCTTCGGGCCTACACAGGCCAGAAGCCTTTCTTCTGGCTGGCTCTCACAGTTGTGCTTCACAATCTGGAATGGTGTGGCTTGCCTTTCTGTGTCTGGTCCCCTGCTAGCAAGGATTCCCAACAGGCTCCGTCCTGATCAACTGTGCCAGCCTGTGGGCCACACACAGGTATGGCCTGGGGGACAGGTTGGGCAGACAATCTTTGATGGTGGGGGGGGGGGTTTCAGCATTGGTTGTTGTGCTTGCCTTCTTTAAGCTTGATCCACTGTTTGAAGATTAAAACCAGAGTGTGCCAGCTTCGGGCCTACACAGGCCAGAAGCCTTTCTTCTGGCTGGCTCTCACAGTTGTGCTTCACAATCTGGAATGGTGTGGCTTGCCTTTCTGTGTCTGGTCCCCTGCTAGCAAGGATTCCCAACAGGCTCCGTCCTGATCAACTGTGCCAGCCTGTGGGCCACACACAGGTATGCTGCTTTGGCCAAGGTAACCCTTTTTGGTTGCTGGCCTGGCACTCACAGTTGTGCTCCACAATCTGGAATGGTGTGGCTTGCGTTTCTGTGTCTGGTCCCCTGCTTGCAAGGATTCCCAACAGGCTCCGTCCTGATCAACTGTGCCAGCCTTCGGCCCACACACAGGCCTGCTGCTCCGGCTTTGGTAACCCTTCCCGTTTGCTGGCCTGGCACTCACTGTTTTGCTTCACATTCAGGTTGTTTATCGTTGGTGGACCTCTTCTGGACTGGACTGCACTTGGTGGACATCGGCCTGCAGATCTCTGCGTGGAGGATCAACATTGCTGGACATCTGCACTGGTGGACTGGTAGGGTTGTTGTTAAATTTGGTTTTTGAGCTTATGTCTGCTGCTGTGCCTACCTGCGAGCATATGCTTTGGCTCTGTCTTTATGGCTTGGGCCGGGGGGGGGGGGCATTTTCTGGTTGGGCAAGAGGATATTGTTTGGGGGTTAGGGGGGCCAGCATTGATCGCAGTGCCAGCTTTCTTTCATGTTTCATTTTTCAAGTTTGAGTGTGGGGTGGGCATGAACTGCTGTTTCACAGGACTAAAAAATGAGTGTGCCAGCTTCTGGCCTGCACAGGCCAGAAGCTCTGCTGGGTGGATGTGTTTTGTTTTGCTGCTGGTTGGCCCTAGCCTTTAAGGGGGGGGGGGGCTGACTTGGCTTGTGCAACGGGGCCTTGAATTTTGGGGTTGCGTGTGCGGCGTGTGGTGTTGACTCTGCTAACATTTCCAATTTTCTTGACAGCATCGTGGAGGAGAGGAGGACCAGCTGCAAGACCGCCTGAACATCGCTGGACTGCAGGACTGGTGTTAGTGTGAGCGAGTCCGGGTTGACATTTGGGTGGCCTTGGGGGTGGGTTCTTGCTAGCTTGGGAGGGGGGAGGCTCATCTTCAAAACACCACATCCACACCCCACACCGACATACCACAGATACATCGGTCCCGCTAAATAGTGTCTCTTAGGTAGGTAGGCCAGTTGGTAGGTGATCAGTGGATAATTGCCCTCAACATAATTATTAGGGAAACCGAGCCTAGTTTTTTTTAAAAAACTAAATAGGGACTCAGCAGGGAAAGCATTAGTGAGTGAGTGTTAGGTTTGAATTCTATATATATATATATATATATATAAAAATTTGTAATAGCTGTCAATAGGCTTCCCATTAGTGCCCCCATAACTAGGGTTCCACTGCCCATCTCTGGCACACGTGGTGGTGCCAGGCCGGCCCGGGCATACTAGTGTGTGAGTGTTTAAGGCTTCGTCACCTGTTATTGGGGTTTAGGGCCAGCTCAATTCCAGAGGAATTCAGCTGATTGGCAGGCTCAGGTTCCCTGACATAAATAGGGTTGCTTAAAAAGGCACTTGATTGTTCATCTCCAAGTCACAGAGCCACTAGAAACACAGATTTATAGCAGGTTAGTTAGGTCTTGAAAACAAAGTTGACCTTTGTTTTCTAAATCTTTTCTGATTAGTTAGGGTTGAATTTGGGAGGGGAAAGTATGTCAGAGAGGAAAGCAGAGAGGGGACCCGGGGGAAAGGCTAGGGAGAAATCTAGAGGGGAGGAGGGGAGGGGGAGGGGGACTGCTGCGGCAGCCCCTCCATCTGAGCGGAGGAGGCCCTCCCCTGCGCTGCTGCCGTTCACCAGCCTGGCTTCTGGTGACAGGAAGAGGGTTCGCAAGACTCTCTTTCCTGAGGCAGCTGCTGGAGGGCCACCCCCAACCCGGGTGCGTGAGGCAGGGGCTGGCACTGGGCAGGGGCCTGCTGCTGAGGCTCCTCCTCCTCCAGTGGTTGCGAGCCAGCTGCTGGAGGAGGGGCAGCATGTGGTGTCTCCTGGGATGGGCGCGGAGCACATGACTTTCCCTGCGCTCCCGCTCACCCCAGGAACCCGGAGGATGTTGGAGGAACTGCCCGTGAGACCCCCCCTGGGGCGGTCCACCCCAGTTTCCTCTGAGGCCAGCAGCAGGCCTCTCGCGGCTGTGCAGGAGGAGAGGACGCGGGAGGAAGAGGCAGAGACTGTGGTGGAAGAGCCCACATCTCTGCCCCTTCAGCCTCGTCCATCCCCACCTGCCCGGCCGAGAGTGGGACACGGTGTGTCCGGCCAGAGCACCTCACAGGAGGTGCCGCAGGGTGGTCCCGAACGCGCTTCTCCTGGGAAGCGTGGGATGCCCTTTTCCTCCGAACTCTGGAAGCACTTCCAGACAACGGAGGATCCCCGAGCAGCCCTGTGCCTGCATTGTAGGCAGCGCGTCAGCCGTGGCAAAGATGTGTGGCATCTCTCCACGTCTGGGATGAGGTACCATATGAAGAGGCACCACCAGGCGGTGCTTCTTCGGGAGGAGGGTTCGAGTGGCGCCGCACGGCCGCCAGCTAGCCAGAAGGAGGCAGGCTCCTCTGGTGCTCTCCCCCCAAGGGTACCTGCAGGAAAGGGACGCCAAGCCTCTCTCCCGGAGATGCTTGGTATGCAGGGCGCTAGTGTGCCCAGAGAGGGGATCCGGAGGGCGAGCAGGCGCATCACGCGCCACATCGTCAACATGATAGCAGTGGATGGGCAACCGTATTCCGTAGTTGAAGACTTCGGCTTCTCAGGGCTGCTCCAAGATTGCTTTCCCTGGTACGCCGTCCCTGCTCGCACGTCGTTGAGCAGATCGGTGGTGCCCTCGTTTTACAGGGCTGCCAGGGATCATGTGAAGGCACAGCTGTCCCGGGTTGCCGGGAGAACTGTGCACTTCACATCGGACATCTGGACCTGCCCAAGTGTGCAGCAAGCGTACCTCTCGCTTACTGCTCACTGGTGGGAACCCGAGTCGGTTCTGGGTGGGGGCCGGGGGGAGGTGCCTAGCACAGCTAGACAGGGAAGGATGCGAGACCGCCAGGCCGGCTACTGCAAGGCCTTGCTTCACGCCGAGGTGCTCGACGTGTCCCACACGGCGGAGAACATCGCTGCCACCTTAAGGAGACAGTTGGACGAGTGGATAGGCCAGGGACCCGCCACCGTGGGATGCATGGTGACGGACGGTGGCAAGAACATGAGGGCAGCGGCGCATCTAGTGAGCCGAGAGAGCGTCTACTGTGCCGCTCACAAGCTTCACCTAGTGGTGAGAGATGCGCTGGGGTTGGGCTCCTCGAAGGAACCCGTGGATACCCGGACCCGTGAACTCCAGTTACTTGTCCAGAAATGTCGGAGGCTCACGGGTCACTTCTCGCGCAGCGTGAAGGCCACGCACGAACTGCGCCAGACACAGGTCAGGACAGGTGTGCCAGAGCACGCTCTGATCACTGACGTCAGCACTCGCTGGAACTCCACCTGCGCCATGCTTGAGCGCTTGGTGGAGCAGCAGGCCGCACTCCACGCGTGGCTCTCCGAGCACCGCGGTGCGAGTCAGGTGGGTGAGTTCAACCGGGAGGATTGGCTCACCATCACCCAGACAGTGGAGGTCCTGAAGCCCTTCAAGGACTTCACTGTGGCGGTCTCGTCAGACACGGCGACCCTCGGTCTGGTCATTCCCCTGGTGCACACGCTCCAGAGGAATCTGGCCACCCTTGCAGACCGGGTCGCGCCCCGTGCTGACCTTGTTCCAGCGGTGCGCGCATTAGTGAGAAGGCTGCAGCAGGGCATAGCTGCCAGGCTAACTCCTCTCACTAAGGAAGAGTCATACATGTTGGCGACCATGTGTGACCCGCGCATAAAGGGCACTTTCGCCGAGCGGGACGGGAACCTCACCCAAGCCAGAGACGGGCTCTGCTCTTGGGTGAGGCGCAGGCAGGCCAAGAGGGGACGCCTGTCGACAGGGGGGACGCAAGAGGGGCCCTGCCGTGCGGGTCCCTCTGACGCCCCCTCTGCGCAGGCCCCCCCCGAGGCCACCACCGGAGTGCCGATGGAGATGGAGATGCTCCGGTGGGCCCTCGTCCCCTCTGGGGTCGTGAGGACCGTGAGAGAGGATCCGGCGGAGGCGATGGTCAGGGACTACCTCGCGGAGCCCTGCGAGTCGCTCTCCACCGATCCGCTCAGCTACTGGGCCAGGAAGGAGTCGGTCTGGCCGGACCTCTCCCTCGAGGCGCAGCGGCTGCTCTCATGCCCTCCGACGAGCGTGGAGAGCGAGCGCGTCTTTTCACATGCGGGCGACATTGTCGGCCCACATCGCACTCGCCTTCTCCCATGGAGAGTCGAGCAGTTGACCTTCCTGAAGGTCAACTCTCGCCTCTTCGATTTCTCAGGACTGGACTTCCAGAGTGACTGAGGTGAGCCCAACTTGTGGCCTGCATCCTCTATGAGTCCAATCCTTTGGAATCGCGCTCTCCCCTGTATAAAACCCTGTATATACAGTTAAAACCGGCCAGTAGAGGGAGGGTGGTTAGGAACCAGTGGCAAAGGGAAAACACCCAGCAATTTGAAAGCCCCCCCCCAGGGTATTCAAAACATCTCCCATCACTGAGACATACCCTGTGGGACCAAATTTATTATGAAAAATAATGCCCCAGAAACATGGATTGCTACTGGAGGGAGAAACAGGTTAGATAGGGATTGCTTAGGTGTTTTTATCAGATGAAATCATTGTAAAAAAAATTGTAGAAGAATTGTTGTACTGTTTTTTGAAAGTTGATGTTCTGTTCATGTAAAAAAAAGGAAAAAAAACCAAAAAAAAATGTTGTGATTATGTTTTTTAAAAGTTGATGTTCTGTTCATGTAAAAAAAAGGAAAAAAAACCCAAAAAAATGTTGTGATTATGTTTTTTAAAAGTTGATGTTCTGTTCATGTAAAAAAAAGGAAAAAAAACCAAAAAAAAATGTTGTGATTATGTTTTTTAAAAGTTGATGTTCTGTTCATGTAAAAAAAAGGAAAAAAAACCCAAAAAAATGTTGTGATTATGTTTTTTAAAAGTTGATGTTCTGTTCATGTAAAAAAAAGGAAAAAAACCCAAAAAAAAATGTTGTGCTTATGTTTTTTAAAAGTTGATGTTCTGTTCATGTTTAAAAAAAAAAATTTGATGTTAATGTTGGGTTTGCATGGTTGGGGGATGCGGGAAGAGTGGTGGATGGGCACCGGCCAATGATGATCTCTCACAGATGTTCCCAGGTAAATTCTGAGGCTGGTGTGGGGGTGGGGGGAGACCTCTGCAGAACTGCTCCAGAAATACCATTGTCCAGTGCCTTGGAAGTGCCCAGTTCAGCTTTGTGTGTCTGAACTGAAAGCACAGCCACAGGAAATGACATAGGTTCTGCTGGACCCTGTTGCAGTGGTTCCCCCCCATTAAGTCGTTTTATGGAGGGAGAGTTGTATTAGGCTGGTAGTTATTATGATCATCTTCTGTTTCCATGCCCTGTTGTGCCCGCTCACTATGTAACCTGTTGTAATGTTCAAAACTTTACTGTTTGTCCATTTCAAAAAAAAAATTGTGTTTAAGATTCTCTGATGTGTAGTTAATTGTGTTGTGTTGTGCTATGAGGGACAATAAGTGTAATATGTTGTGATTTGTTGACCACTTGTAATTTGAAAATGAGAAAATAAAGGTTTTTTAAACTTAATGATTGTGTGTCTGTGTTCCCTTCTTTGATGGGAGGTTGGTTCCCAGCATAGGGAACAATGGGGCAGGCTGGCCAGCCTGTTCCTGGGGTACTCGGTGTGGGGCAGCTGAGGGTGGTTTTGGTTCTGAGAGGGGCTGAGTGGAGGATTTGGGTCTGTGTGTGGCAGCTGGGGTGGGGGAACTGGGTTTGTGTGGGGCTGAAAGGAGTGGACTATGGGGGATGAGAGCACTGGTCGTCCCTTTTGCCCAAGTAGGCCCCTGCTACTGTCCTGGTGTGGGCTTCCATGCCTCTATCAGTTGCTGGCCCTCCTTTGCCATCTTTTTCAGAAATTTTCCTAGGGCTGCCAAACTCCTGGTTGGGCTTGAGTTCAGGTTAGAGAGAGTAGTTCCCTACAGATAAACTGGCTGCTTCCAAGGGCAATCTCTTTAGAGGGCAAATGCGGACCATGGATTCTGGGGGAGATCCCTACTCAGATTTTCCTTTGCACAAGTCCCACCCCCAAATTGCCAGTAACTTCCAAGGCCAGAGTTTGCCACCCCAGAGAGATCCCGTTCCCACCCTCTTAGCCTTGGCATGAAAGTTGTAGCCCCCATGGAACGCTTCCAGGTTCCTGATTCCAAGCCCAATGACACCAATGTAAGACAATCCAGACCTCCATCAAAAATGGATTTTAAGTAGCAGTGGGATTGGGCTGCATTTCAGTCATTCACATATCTGGTTGTGTTCCCAAACATTTAGCTTATGGTTTTTTAAATCGGCGTATGGCACTTAAGGACACTTTTAAATGGTTCTAAAAACATATTTTTATTATGAAGTATTTAATGTGGCATTGATCAAGGGCAGGCCTTTTGGCCAAATGAGCAGTATCAGTACAGTAAAATTTAGACAAAGCTCATAGGAGGAAAAAGCATTCACACTGTGAAGTGGGAAGAAAGTTTCAATTTACATGTACCATGGACTCCGAAAAAGACATGTCCAGACCAAATCAGGCCTGCTTTCTCCCTTGAAGATATCAATTGATGATAGTGCTTATGTCACATCATGAGAAGACAAGGTTCACTAGAAAAGACAATAATGCTAAGAAAAATTGAAGGCAGTAGGGAAAAGAAGAATACCCTAGATGTGGTAGATTGACTTCGGTTTGCAATACATGGACAAGGTTTTTGGGATACTGTGGAGCTCAATATAATTCTAAAGTACACCACAAGTGATTTGAATGCATAAAACATACAGACACATACACATAAAATGTATATACCCCCTCCCCACCAAATTAAAGGTTTATCTTATGCCCCGGTTTTCTCCCCCATGGGAACCTAGAGTGGTTTACACATTGCTGTTCTCCCTTGATTTGTTTCACCCTCATCACAACCAGGCTAACAATAGACAGCTGCTCCATGCCTCACATTGGAGTGACTCCACCGATGGCCTTCTTAGTTGTATGAGGGGGTGGAGGGGGGGGGAGGAAGGAAACAACGCACTCCTGCCCACTCTATCTGGGGCCTAGGTTGCCAAATTGCTTGGCCTTGGCAAGGAGCCAGTGGTGGGGCGGCACTGGTTCTGGGGCCCCGTCAAGAACATTTGTCCAGGGCCCCAAAATCACCTAGACTGCCTCTGGAAAACACAACACAATTGTTTACTTAGGCTGAGCCAAGAACATCCATCAAGCCTACAAGGCACAGAATCAGAGTCTGCCAGATTCTAGACCAACTCTCTAGCCATTGCACTACAGTGGATATCTAAAAATTGTTCATACCCCCACCAGCAACTTGAACATTTTTCTCCAAAAGGCACACAACTTGGCTGGGTCTCAAAAAGGACTATGATGCATGGGCCTGTCAATGCATACTGGTACTAAGGCTCTGGCCGGGGGGAGGGGGGCATTGTGCCAATGCCACCCTGGCTTTGGAAGGGGACAGTAAAATAGAAGAAATAATCTAGCTTCAGTGCCTCCCCCCCTTCTCTCTCTCTCTCTCTCTCTCTATAATGTGAGTGAAAACATTACTATACCATCACTGAAGCCTACAGGATACATAGGGTCTGTTCACACACGCATGATCATTTAATGGCAATGCTCTGGCATGATGATGTCTGTTCTAGGAAGTGATGTGATCATCACACAAGGCTGGGGAGCACGCACAATTCACAGCAGGCAGATTTGGGCCACAAGGGATCCTGCTTTGGCCTGCAGGGCCCAAATCAGCCCACTGCAAAGCACAGGCATACTCTCAGGGCAGCCAGATGACATCAGTGACATCACGGCAGCAGCCCCTGGAGCGTACCTTGAAGGCTCATTCACTGACTTTCCCCCTTCGGGGTGATAGGTGAGAGTGGGGGATCCCCCACCAAGGGGAAACGGATCCCTAATTGTGTCTGAGGTTGTGGAAATCAAATGGGTCATATTGCTTCTGTCTTTGAGGGACTTACATGCACATTATATTTAACTCCAGATTTCTTGATTGTCAAGGAATGCATGTGGTGGGGGGTGGGGGGAAGGGTGGGAGAAGGGCCCCTGAGGGTGAGGGTGGCATTTGGCATGCAAAATGCCACCCCTGGCAAGACAAGCCTCTCCCAGCTGTCAGTGGTAGAGATGAGAGCAGAGCACCCACTTGGGGAGGCCATGAAATGGCCCCCCCAAGTGGGAGCAGGCTGAGCCTTGGTGGGGGGATGGGAGGAAGGGTGGGAGAAGGGCCCCAGAGGGTTGGGGGGGGATTTTGTTGCAGTGGTTCCCCCCCATTAAGTCGTTTTATGGAGGGAGAGTTGTATTAGGCTGGTAGTTATTATGATCATCTTCTGTTTCCATGCCCTGTTGTGCCCGCTCACTATGTGACCTGTTGTAATGTTCAAAACTTTACTGTTTGTCCATTTCAAAAAAAAAATGTGTTTAAGATTCTCTGATGTGTAGTTAATTGTGTTGTGTTGTGCTATGAGGGACAATAAGTGTAATATGTTGTGATTTGTTGACCACTTGTAATTTGAAAATGAGAAAATAAAGGTTTTTTAAACTTAATGATTGTGTGTCTGTGTTCCCTTCTTTGATGGGAGGTTGGTTCCCAGCATAGGGAACAATGGGGCAGGCTGGCCAGCCTTCTCTGCGGGTGGTGGGGGGGTCAGGGGGGTGGTTGTCTGTGTGCCAGGGCAGGTGCTCTTTCCCAGGGACGATTTGGCACTGCCACCATTGTGGCACCCCTTGTCTGTGCAGAACTGCCCTGGGAAAGAGAGTTTAGGGGTTCCCAAAAGGGGAGGGCAGGCCAGCCTGTTCCTGGGGTTATGGTGGGTGTGGGGCAGGTGGGGGTTGATTTGGGTCTGTGAGGGGCTACTGGGGGGATTTGGGTCTGTGTGTGGCAGCTGGGGGGGAATTGGGTTTGTGTGGGGCTGTGAAGGGTGGACTTTAGGGGCTGAGAGCACCTACTTGGGGAGGCCATGAAATGGCCCCCCCAAGTGGGAGCAGGCTGAGCCTTGGTGGGGGGTGGGAGGAGGGGTGGGAGAAGGGCCCCAGAGGGTTGGGGGGCATTTTGCATGCAAAATGCCACCCCTGGCAACACAAGCCTCCCCCAGCTGTCAGTGGTAGAGATTAGAGCACCTACTTGGGGAGGCCATGAAATGGCCCCCCCAAGTGGGAGCAGGCTGAGCCTCGGTGGGGGGTGGGAGGAGGGGTGGGAGAAGGGCCCCTGAGGGCTGGGGGGCATTTTGCATGCAAAATGCCACCCCTGGCAAAGGAAGCCTGCTTCTTCATTTTTTCCCCATAGGAAATAATGAAGAAGATGCTCCTTTATGGGAGGATGGGGGGACCTGCTTTGGGGGGCCATAACATGGCCCCCCAAAGTCCAATCTGTCTGAAACTTGGGTGGGTGTTAGAGAAGGGTTAGAGGAAGGTCCCCACCAATTTTGGGCTTATTTGGTGGGAAAATGCCTCCTCCAGGCGTCCTGAAAGACGGAGGCATTTTCCCAGCAAAAAAACCCGAAAGAATCCCGAAAGAATGCCGAAATAATGCCGAATCCCGAATCCCGAAAGAGATTCTTGTTTCGGCATTCGGCTAATGCCGGTAGAGAATCTTGTTTCGGGTAATCCCGAAACAAGAAAGCCGAAAGTTTTTTCCTTGCACACCCCTAGCAACAACCTTCAGACAGAGAAACTAGTTGTCCCTGCACAAGCAGTCTTTGAGCCTTTAACTGAAGATGCAGGGATTGATCCAAGGACCTTCTGCATAGAAAGCAGTTGCTCTACCACTGAATCACAACATTGGTGTTGACATAGCCTTTCAGTAACCCTACTGAACATGCATCTGATGAAGAGAGCTGCGGTTCTCAAAAGCTTATGCTATAATAAAGTTGGTTAGTCTTAAAGGTGCTACGGAAACATAGCATTAATCATTTTGGTTCCCCTGTCCCCTGCCTTGCTATAAGTAAAAGGAATGTGCCCTTCCTCAGTGTATATTTCATGGAAATAATACGGCAATCCCGGCCAGCGGCAAACAGCCGCTGCGGCTGGGGGCCATGCTTTTGTCCCTCCGGAAGGAGGAGGAGGCAGCAGCGGCGCTCGTCCTGTATACAGGGCTGAGTGCGAAGGGCGGAGCTTTGCCGGACCCTTCTCAGCTGCTCTGCCTTTTGGCGCCTCAGTGCACTTTGTGCTCGACCCACCCACCTCTCCCTGTTTCAGTGCAGGACTAGCTGGTCACCGTTTCGGGGCCAGGTAGGAATTTTTTCTCCTTTCCCTTATTGGCACCGGGGTTTGGAGTTTTTCGCCTATCTTGCACTGTTAGGAGGGAGGGGTAATTGGCTCAGGTGGGGTTGAGTTTACTATCCCTTGGCAGGTTAGGAGTTGGGAAAATTGAGTGGGCCGGTGACCACCCTTGGCATATCCCCATTGGTGGGGATTGGGGTCTGTCAGGAGTATGGCCCAGTCGCGAGGTTAGATGCCCTGGTGGGGAACCCCTGGACAAGCCGGTCCCCCCTTGCAGCTGTACGGCTGGGTGGGGGAGCTTTAAGGGGGTGAACCACTTAGCCAGGCCGTCCAGGCCCCAGCCATACCATGGATGGCTTGCACCCCGGGCTGTCGGGGGTCGCCCATACAGGTCAGGATGGAGGTCCAGGAGTGACCCCAGGGCCTGACCTGTACCGCTAGTTAGGCTCTTGCCGTGTTGACAAATATGTTGTTATAAATTAATAAAGCGGCCCTTTAATTCCAACACTTGTGACTGCCTCTTCATTCCCACTTGGGGGGGGGGCAAATACACCACAAAGGGGTTTTTTGCCCTGCTTCTCCCTGATCACTCTTCACAAAACTGTGTCACATATCTGATGGTGCACACATATGCAGAGAAGGGTTTTAAACTAGAGGGGCTGAAGTATCTCCCCTTGGGGATGAAAAATAACTGGTACAAATCTAGAGTTTCTGGACCATTGAATGCTTTACACACATACTCCCAAAAGTACTAGACCATTTTAAGTCCCTTCTATCATTGTTCATTGCCATTATGTTTCTAGTGCAAGAATGCTTACCAAGCTTCTCTTGCTACTAGGCCATCTAGTAACCTCATTAGGCCGCTGAACAATGTTCCTTCTCTTCCAACAAGAGTGAGCATTGTTCAGTTACCTAAGCAATATGGTTCCTCTGATCTAGCACTAAGCTGCAGTCCTGCATCACAACATACTGAGAAAGGGGGATATCCCCATGTTACCCATGCAACGTAGCAATAACCTGCAGATATATTGTCAAAGGCTTTCACGGCCGAAGAACGATGGTTGTTGTGGATTTTCCGGGCTGTACAGCCGTGTCAAGACCATGGCTATACAGCCTAGAAAATCCACAACAACCAACCTGCAGATAATTAGTCATGTAAACACTTCCTTCTCCTGGTTGCCTCTCGGTGAGGAAGCTATACAACTTTGTCTCCTTCAAAGCTTCAAGGAAAATGTGGGTAACTTTGTTGCTTGTGAAGGAGACTGGGATGTAACAGAAGCCATTTGGACTCAGCTTGTTTGTAAGATGGATGCTACAAACTTCATAGTGAGCAGGTTCGTCTTACAAACATACCGTGTTTAGAAGCTGTGATCACTCATCTGCTGAACCTCAGATTCTGTCTGCCTTACCATCATCCACCTTGAGTAGCCAGCTGTCAAATACTACAGCAGCTGCATAGTTACTATAGTATTTCACTTTCATTTCCTTCTGTCTTGCCAGCCAGTTCCAGATTTCCATATTAGGTGAAATCAATTCTCATCCAAGGTCATGAATGGTCGGGGGGGGGGGTGTATGACTCCCATAAAACTGCAAAAATGTCATTGTGTAAAATACAAAATACTATAAATGATAGCATGAGCTTAACTAAACCATAATACTCTACTTTGCAACAGAAATTACAGTGTTTACAGGTCATCACTGGCTGAACAATTAATTTGTTTACTGTTTATTTATATAATGGGGTACCAAGCAGCAAGCAGCCACACAAGTCTGGGGGTGTTATTTAACAAAAATCATATCTTGCCTTTCTTGTCTCATAAGGGCTGCCAAGGCAGTTAGTAAACTGAAACATGCATAATAAAAGCAAATTTTAAAACCATTAAAACAACAGCAGCAACACATCATTAAAACAATTAAAACTAGAACTAAAAACAAAGGCATAACAAAACATTTAGAACATTGGGCATAAACGAGGGATTGCTGAGGGAATGCCAAATGAAACAAAAAAGTCTTCACCCACTGGAGAAAGATGATAAAATAAGAGGATAGACCCATCTATGTGGGGGGAAGAGTTGCAGCATTTTAGTGCCATGACCAAGAAGGGTTGCCTTCTACCTAGCCTCAGAATGTGGGGACATCCAAAGCAGGGCCTCCAAAGATGATCACAGTGGTTGGGGAGGTTCCTAAGGGAGTAGGCAGTCCTCAGATAGGCAGTTCTTCGGACTTCCTTTGGGCTGTGTGACAACATCCATGTGTGAAATACTGCTAATTGCATTGTACTGTACTGTATTGCCATAATACAACCCGATGAACAAGGCTGAGCTGCTCATGAACAGCTGAAATATCAGTTCCCTTCTCACATCTGGTTAGTGAAACATGGACCACATAAAACCTGCTGATGTTCAAGCATCTCTAGTTTTTAAATGTATGTAATGTTTCTTACTATGAAAAAGTTGGTTTTCATTATCCTAACAAATTCACTGAAAATGTGAAAAAGGAACATTTTTATACTATCCAGAATCAGGACATGATGATAACAGAGATGGGCAATGGAATATTGAAGGCAAAAATAAGTTACCTGACAGACTGTGAAAAGTGCTGAACTGAAAAAGAGGCAAGGAAATACATCCATTGTCATTCAGCTACTGTGTACTAAATTATTGTGCTAGAAAAAGGCATTTCAACCAATAAGTCCTCTTCCCAGACACAATCTGGTACAACGTTGCTATTCCCTGCTTTCCATTTGACCTATGTTATAAACGACTGTTACAATTTTCCTCAGATAAGTTAGAAATTTAGAAATTATCTCTTCATGTAAAAAAGATCTTTGTCCATTCATTTCTTAATTTTCTTTTTTAAAAGACCATAGCTTCCTGCACTGTGAAAGAAAATTAAACATGGCAACTGAGTAACTGTTGAGCATGCTTGTTTGATCACTATGCTACCCATCATCAAGAGATATCTCTTTAAAAAAGGTATGTTTGGTCAAACTTGCATTTGCACCTACGCGGTTTGCAGCATTCCTTCCTTTCTTCTTCATCCTTTGCCAGAACCATATTACAATTATGATTATGATCATGCTGCTGTTGCTGTGGGAGGCAGTTTGTTTTTTGCTTATTGATGTGGTTTAATATTTAAAGAGTAGTTGTAATATAATTTAATCCCAACTAATTTCAGGCTGTAACCCATTTTAGATCCTAATTTGCTATAGAGATGGTGGCAAAGTTATAAACAAGGTGATAGAACACATAGTGGCCTCACAGTTCCTAGTCTATTTGGCTTGCTATCCATTTGGTTTCCAGACTTAAAATGGACTAGGTCACTTTGGTTGATGATTTCTCTCAGGACAATGTTGGAGGAACCACATCCCTGCTTTGTACTGTGGTGTTTTAATGTTGGTACTATATTAATTTTATTATATCTATATTTAAACATGTTTGCATTTCCTTGGAGTATGTCATACCAAACAGAGTATATATGTTTTAAATACATATACAAACCTTATACTCCACCTTTCAACCTTCAAAAGAAAACCCCTCACCATTTTATAGAAGATAAATAAAAAAATACTTGGATTCTTTGCGTTCCAAACTGAAAGCACGCTGTGCCGAACTATATTCCTCTAGAATTACAATAAAGAGGCAAAACCCAGCCTCATGTACGTACTGCATTTTCTTTCTCTGCAATGATTATGCTCTTGAATAATGGAAGAGACACCTTAAATGATAATGTCTTCAAATATTATGTAAACGAATGGGATTTGCCAAACTGGATTAGACCACTGGTCCATCTAATCCCATATTCTGCCTCCAGCAGTAGCCACTTACTGATACTACAAACTAAATCTTCTCCTTTTCAACTACTTCAAGTACTGTATTGCCGCTTCATAAAGCAATATTTGATATAGGGGAGGAGGACATAAAAGGTAATTCCCCGGAGCATGGAGTGATACATATATACATACATATGTAAGTATGTATATGTATATATCTCTTCCAGAGAATTACTATTATGTCTTCTATGTCTGCAATGTAACATAAGCCCTTAAATCATAAATCTCTTCCTGACGCTTTATTAATTAGCTTTTTTATACTGATATGCTGACCCATACACACCTCACTATCTAATGAAGGTCTTTTAGCCAATCAAGAGTGGTAGTCAACGTGTACCATGTAGCTATTTTTACACTAAGCGTGCCACTGAGTTTGTTCAATTAGTAATTAATTTGAACAGGAAAAATACCTTCCCAGTTTCCTAATCAACTTTAAAGTCTATTTAAGCTGCTTTGTGCTTCTTGGAAAGCGCTGATTCACAGGTGACAAAAAGGAAAGGCTTTCAAATCTGTCAGTATCACTGATAAGGAGTGATAGGAAAATCCCCAAAGGTTTGTAAGTCCGCTTAGGAATATTCCTTTCTCCTTGCTGCATTCTTCTTTCTCTGCTTCAACAAGCATGCACAATCACTGTGGTGTGTCCATGTTTAAATGCTTCTTGTTACCAACTGCAGGATGCTTCAGGTATCTCTGAAGTGTTCTTGTTTTTCCACTCTAATTTAGTGCTGTGCAAAAGCTGCAGGAAGAATTCCATTTCTGATTCTGTTCTGTGAGCACTAAAACTGCAGGTTTCTGCAGGAAATCAAGTTGTCTATCATAATTGTGGCTAGTTTTGTGTGTACTGTTGTTCCTTCAGCATTAGTCACTTAAATCCAAGTATGTGTTTTGCTTTCACAAATGTGTTTTTGTTCATGAGCACATGCAGCGAATTATGGCAGGATTTGGTGAGTTTCAGGCTAAAATATAGCTAGCTTGCTGCTAGATTGGCATCAGTGTGTTAAAATACCACAAGAACTAATTTCAGATTAACGAGCACATACAGCTGCTGCAGCATAGTGGCTAAGTGGTTGGGTTGTGAATCAGCACTCTGCTGGTTTGAATCCCACTACTGCCATGAGATCACTACATGGCTTTGGATAAGCCACTCTTTGGAGCCTGAGCTTCCCACCTGTATTGTATTTTCCTACAGGGTTGTCGTCCTCTAGGGGGAAAACATGTACAGTGTCACATATAACAAAGACCTGTAAATCCTGTGGAATGTTGTAGACAGACACCTTTAAAATGTTCACAGCAGAAGAGGGAAACTAAGTTCTAAACAGTGCAAACAAGGGGAAGGTAATGGGTTAACATCTTTCACTTCCTTGGCATGAACTGAGGCAAATTGAGGCTGCACAAAATTGCACTTTGCATTTTATACATAGACTGAGATGTGCAATTTTTGTCTTGTTTGCTTGAGCCCTAAATTAAACACACAAATTTACCATATATGGAATAAGAAATGCATGTTGTTCAAGATGGATTCAGAAAAGGATGAGGCACTAGAAATCCTATTGCAAATTTACAATGGCTAATGGAGCATATCAGAAAATTTCAGAGAAAATCATTCTGTGTTTTATAGATTATAGCAAAGCTTTTGACTGTGTGGATCATGAAAAGCTATGGAGAGTGTTAAAAGAAATGGAGGTGCAACGACATCTGATTGTTTTGATGTGCAATCTGTACTCTGGACAAGAGGCTATTTTTAGGACAGAATATGGGGAAACGAAGACAAACGTGTCAGTTTGTCAGATTTCCCTATCTGTTCAGTCTGTATGCAGAATATATCATACGGAAAGTTGGATTAAATTTAGATGAAAGTGAAGTAATATTGATGGAAGGAACATTAACAATTCAAGATATGCAGATAACACCACATTACTGGCAAAAGATAGTAAATACCTGAAACAACTACTGATGATGGTTAAAGGAGGAAGTGCTGAAGCAGGATTACAGCTGAACATCAAGAAGACGAAAGTAATCACTAGAGGTATGCACTGAAAAAAAAATCCATTTCTGTATTGGATCCAAGGGTTTCAAACCAACTATGCGCCCTATTGGGTTTTTCCTGGCTGGGACGTTGTCAACTCTGATCTGATCCACTTGGATCATTTACTTTTCAGACTGTTCTTTGCAACAAGAGCTTCCAGGCTCTTTGGGGCAGCTGTTTTTGCCCTTAGCAGCACCAAAATCATACAGAACACAGCCCTCCCTCTAAACCGTTGATCCTCGGAGTTTTTTCTCAATTTCACCACACACAGAGCAATGAGTCCTGAAGAAGATATGAGTCAACAAACACACAGCAACAAACTACCTGGTAAAAGGGTAGAAGGGCAGAGGCAGGACAGAGGTGGCAACATTAAAAACAATCCTGCTTTATGTTTTTCTATAGTGCTAATAAGTTATTATTTTTGGTGTTTTGTTTCCTTGTGCTTACTCCTAGGGAAGTGTCTTTAGAACTGCAGCCTATGACTGATGTATTCCGGGGCTTTTATGAAATTTGATTGATTGAACAAAACACTAGCAACTCACACACACACCGAGGCACTTTTCCTCACAGTGATCATCTAAGTGCCCTGGATGGGGCTGGGGAAGACAAATCGGTGCCTGGGGAGTGCTGCAAAACAAATGAAGATTCATATTCCCCTCTAAACAGATCTACTCAGATATAAGTCCCATGTTATTCAATAGTACTTAGTCCCAGGGGAGCACCTTTCAAATTGCTACCTATGATTGATGTCTGCACAGTCCCCTTCCAAACGTTTCCAAAGCTGATGGGCAGGGAGGGGTCTCCCCTTGCAAGGACTCACCTGATTGGCAAGAAGACAATGCCATTTCCTGGGTAGTGATGGCATGGGGGAGATACACTTAGGCACACTGTGCTCATTCCGCTTCCCCACCAATGGAATTAATTAATAATGTAAGGGCTCCCTAAGGGCTCCCTCCCATTGGCATCCAAGTGGTGAGTTTTTAATGAAAACAAGATGCTGACATGCAAGCCCAGTGTGTGCTGCTATTGCAAGTAGAGATGGGCACAAACCAGAATACAAACCAAAAAAACCCACCAACCAGCCCAGTTCGTGGTTCGTGAACCAGTGGTTCATGGAAACTCGTTTCTACAAACTTCCACGAACTGGTCTACTGGTTCGTTTGGTTCATTTTAAAGACAATGCCCCTTTCCCTGCTGCTGCAAAGTGACAGGGAAAGGGGCATTTAAACCTGTGGATCAGCTGCTTGTTGGGGAGATCCCCGACAGCAGGGCTTGGCTGCCCAGCCAAGCATTCCTGGCTGGCTAGCCAAGCCCCACCTGCTGTTTAAATGGCCATTTCCCTGCAGCTGGAAGTGGCCATTTAAACAACCCTGCTGTTTAAATTACCAGCTGCTTGTCAGGGATCTCCCCGACAAGCAGCTGATGCAGGGTTTAAATGCCCCTTTCCCTGCCACTGCTAAGTGGTCGGAAAGGGGCATTTAAAACCCACGAACCACAAACCGGTTCATGAACTTGCCCCAGTTCGTGGGAGTTCATGGTTCCTGGTTCATGAAAACGCCACGAACTGCACGGTTCGGTTTTTTTTCTGGTTCATGCCCATGTCTAATTGCAAGATATGAACTGAATCTTTTTGGTGGGTGGAACTCATTACAATTTAGTTCGCTGGATTTGGTTCACAGTTCTGGAAACTGCTTTAACGAGCCAAACCAGGATGTAATTTTGGCTTGTTTGTTCTGTTATGTACACCTCTAATAATGGCTACCAAATAATTACATGATTTTAAGGTTAACAATGAAGAAACTGAAATTGCTAAATTTTTTCTATTCTTTGGCTCAATCATCAATCAAATGGGAGACTGCAACCAGGAAATCAGAAGGAGATTGAGACTTGGAAGGGCAGCCATGATGGAACTAGAAAAGATCCTTAAGAGATAAGGAAGTATTGGTGGGGACCAATATCAAGCTAATTCATATCATGGTATTCCTCATTACTATGAATGGATGTGAAAATTGGACAATGAAGACAGCTGAAATGAAGAACTTTGATTCATTTGAAATGTGGTGCTGGAGGAGAGTTTTATGGATACTGTGGTCTGCCAAAAATACAAATAATTTGGTTCTAGGATCAAATCAAGCCTGAATTTTTCACAGAAGCTAAAATGATGAGACTGAGGCTATCATACTTTAATTACATCATGAGAAGACAAGAATCCCTGGAAAGGACAATAATGCTAGGAAAAGTTGAAGACATTAGGAAAAGAGGAAGAACCAAAATTAGATGCCCACCCCCCCAGTTTGCAAGATCTGAGCAAGGCTGTTAATGATAAGACGTTTTGGAGGTCATTAATTCATAAGGTCACCATACGTTGGAAGCGACTTGATGGCATATAACATACATTCAAATTTGACTTAAAATAACTTGAAGGAAATAGGAAACAAAGATAGCATGTCTTTGTTGGTATTTGAGATTTCCTTTTTAAAAAAACCTTCTGCGGCATAATCAACGTTAAGCAAGTTCAGCCTGTTAAATTACATGGAACTTCAGTACTTAAACCATGAGCTTCAATTCTATTGATTTCACAATGTTTCACTGTGTCAAGACTGCTGCAAGCCCTAATCTTCAGTGAAAAGGGAACTGCATTGCTTTGGCTTAAAGAGATGCACTCTCCCTACCACCACTTAGGGCAGGCAGATGCCTCCCTAAGCTGAAAAGAGTAAACAAGTATCATATGGCATGCTTAATAAAAAGGCTTTTGTGTGTCCCTAATGGCTTGTGCACTATAATATTGCCAAGGGACAAACTAACAAAAGAGAGGACTGTTTAAAAAGGCATAACCACATTCTGTCTTGGAGCACAGGATTTAATGAGTTAAAGCAAACATACCTTTTCTCATTGAAGACAAGAGATGTTTTGACAGTGGTGAAGCACGGGCTAAGCCTCGGTTGGTGAAATTAAAGCATCTAGCAATATCCCGCCCCCTCCCTTTGGTACTTCTCCTTCCCTCTGACGCTTACAGGGAGAGAAAGTGTGACACCGTTAAGTACAATATCTAAAGTGCTTAATCTAATTATGCCTATTTTGTAAGATTAATTATAATTAATAATTTAACATATTTTATCGTTTAAGTCAGTATCCGTTCTGATCTTTAACTTTAGAGAGTGTACTGTATACGTACCACATAATTAGGGCTTATGTATCACATAATTAGGGCTAAATACTAGGAAATCAGGCTAATTAGACCAAATCAAACTGAATTATTTAAGCTTTTTTATTTTAGAGGTAGAATATTTCGTAATTAAAAGACCGATTCCATTTTCTTGTTCTCACACGTCTCACTTGTCTTTGAGATGCCTATTATAATGAAGCATTATAAAAGTGTTTGTCACGGAAGTGCAGGAGTAGGCCAGCCTAACAAGCAGGCAATGACAGCATTTTCAAAGGATTGTAGAGTGTGACTACAGCGTCTGCAGTGTATTGTTAAGAATCTAAGCAAAGTGGACCAGTGGGAACACAGGGCACCTCTTCCGAAGCTACAGCCAAAAGCTTTAGATATTACACACCGCTCATCTTTGTGGCCATAAAATGGCCACCAGTCATTGAGACACCTAAATGGGTAATTGTACCTTCCTCTTAAAATCTAATTCAGTTGCAAATTAATACCCTTAAAAGAATATTAACACATGGCTCTAACAAATTAATATGGAGAAAATCCTTTGAATGAATCAACTTGTCCCTATGTCATTTTCAGCCAGATTTCATTTGAGGTTGAGGCCATATAGTACAAAGAAGAACACATTTTTCATGAAGGAGGTCCCAAGTTCAAACCTGGCATCAGTAGTCAGATAGGTCTCAGACTGCAGTGTTCTAATAGGATTCCACCTAACACCTTCAAAAGATGCTGCCACCAGTCAAAATAGATAGTACAGGTACACTGTAGTTTTATTCAGTGTAAGGAAGCGACAGTGTTTTAGAAAACACATACCCAACATAGTAAGGACAGCAAGGAAAAAGAAAGGAAGAGTATTGAGTGGGGGAATACAAACCTGTAAAAATTGTTATATTGATTCTTGACCAGTACTGAAACTTTTTGTGAGGACTTAAGAAATTTCCTTATATTGCATCTCATGACACATTTCTCTCATCCTACCTTAAAGGTAGCAGTTCTCAAGGGATGGCACCTCAGATCTTCTACAGGTCACACATTCATTTCTTTAAAATTGCTACATTAGACAGCAAGTTTCATTCATGAAAAGAAAGAAAACTTGGAATAATTATTCCAGATTGCCTAGGGCCCTCTTTTTATCTTCAATCTTGGATTGTTGCACCATAACAGAAAATGCTGCCCATGTATATATCCTTGAAAGTGAAAAGAGCATGCTGTAGCAGACTGCTACATGGGTCAGTTGCATAAAAATTCTTACTACAAGATTAAGAAATACACTCTGCTAGATACGGACATATGTGAATATGGGGTGGGGGTGCTAGCATGAGGACCAATTTTCTTCTTTTAAATCCTTACTTCCCCTTTTGAATTGCATGTTCACAGAGCAAAACCAAAACCTCTGTGTGTCTAGAATCATTTGCCACTATCTGTACAAAAATTGTAGTTTCTATCCAACCCAGAAATCCGTATTTGGCTCTAGTAGTAAGACAAAAAAGCCATTTTTCATTTATCCCATCCTCCATTCAAGACTTCAGACCCCATTCATTACCTCAGTACTAATCTACTTGCTTCTACAGTTCCCAGCCTGCCCCTTTTGGTAAGTAAAATTTTGTTTTCTGTTCCAAAGCGGTTTATCAAAAATTTCTGTATTGCTCTCTTTAAAAGACATGGCAACAGTATATATCAGCTGCATCATGGGTAGCATGCTCTCTCACCAATAGAATCTCAGTGAATCTTAGTGAATGTAACATCTGGAAAGGGCTAATCTCTTATGCAGAAACCTCTTTGTTCCACCCAATGAGAGTGGACTAATCAGTGGGAGAGGGAAAGGTGCACTATGCCTATTCAAATGCTGTCAAGATTTTCTGTTACCAATTTGTGATTAAAGCCTGCAGTTAAAAATATGCACAAAAGTTAAGCCTTCAGTAACTTTCTCAATGTACAGTGAAGAGTTTCATAAGTTTTCTTATTCAACTTCACTACCCAGTACCCTGAGTATTGAGAGGGAGCTTGTAGAAAAATGAGCAAAGACTCTCCTCTCTCCTGTTCCACACCTCCCATCAGTCCATTTCTACAGCAAATTTTCTGTGTTATGAGTTGACTGCCATCACCCACCAATGTGAGGTTCTCTCAGGTAATATGTAAGTGGGGAGATGATGTCAGGTTTTCAGAAGGGCAATAGCAGCTGCCTGGGGACATTATGGAGTAGGGGAGTGGGGCAGGGGAGTTAACCTCCCTAGCTCCCCACCCTGTACTGTCCCTGATCTGAAGTTAAAAAGAACATTTCAGCTCAGATCTGAACAGACAAAAAGCCTATTAGAAGAATGAAAGAGGAAGAGAAAAATGGAGTTCAGCCATTTTGAAAACAGAGCTAAGCACTGCCCCCTCCCCAGATTGGTTGCCAGCACAGCTTTCACATGGAAGTTCTTGCCTGTAGCCCCTCTGCTGTTTCCCTTTCAAACTGGAGCAAAGGAGGTTCCTTTCTTTGCTCCATCTTAAAGGGGGAAACTGCAGGAGCCCCACAAGATGTGCTCAGAAAAAAGCATGATGTCATTTAGAGGCCATACAGGGCAATATACACATGCGGAAATCGCCTTTTTCACAGATCTCCTAAGTGCTGTCTGCTTTGGCCTTTGCTTTCAAAAGCACTATGCCATTCCACATAGGGAGCTATTGCTCAAGGAAAATCTAAAGCTACCATGTGTTCATGAAGCTAATCTCATTGCTTCTTTGCATTCTTTTCATGATGAGTCTGAAATAAAACAGAGAACTTCAATCGAAACTTCAGTGCATTTGAAGCTACTCATTAAAGCCCCCTGCGTTATTTAATCAAGGAATGTGATTAATTCTAAGATGGAATGACACAGTTCACTATTATGATACTAAGTAATGTCATGTCGAAATTGCAGAACCTTACATGATAAGCTACGTTATAAATAGGAATTCTGTTTTGCCTTATTTTAAGTGATTTTTTAAAAAATCTCCTTGGGTAGGGGAGTTTGTCTTTTGCTTGTGTGCTTATGTACACTGATGGTGTTACATGAATAAATAGAGAGCCCAAAGAATTATAACTATGAATAAACTGAGGGCATGATCACACCAAATCTGGGCATGTTCGATTCTCCCTTGCTATCAGTGTAACTTGCTTGCATTGAACTAAATGAGATTACAAAGTGCTTGACTGTGCTTTAATTCTGATAAAACTATAGTGATAGATAGTATTCCAGAAAGAGCTAGGGGTGAGAGAAGGCTAAAATATTTAACTGAGAGTCAGACAGTTCCAGCAGCTCCTTATTGAAGTTTCTAACTACAAAAGTATCTTGTAATCATACACATTCATAGAGGAATGTTCAGAGGAAACTGGTCTCAAATGCTATCAATCTTCTGGCGCTCCAGAATAAACGCATCAGGTAGCATTTAAAATGCATGTCACTGAGCCATTTTTATCAGTGCACATATTTAATCTATTAGAAATATAATTAGAAAAATTAAAAACATACTTAATGCAGATATCTAATTCCAGCAACACTGTCCTGATCATTATGCCATTTCTGTAGCAAATTATAAAATATGTCTAAATGGTGCCAGTTGGCTGCTGACTGACTGATAGCTGAACTCAGATAATTAAGCCGTTAACCATGTACTTCAGTGGTCAACACGGTTATATATCTTTGTCCCAGTACTGCCCCTCCTTCTTGCTTCCACAGATCTCAGGGGAACCAGATGAATGGCCCTTGACACTACCAGGCAACCCAGACGACTGATTAGACATGGTCCTGTACCACAGGTATACTCAATTATTCACTTTTCTGAGATTCAAGCCATTTCAGTTTCAGATAGGGTTGTTGATTTCATATGTTGTATATTTTGAGGACAGCAGCATTAAGGCTTGTTAAATAAGTTTCACGTCCTTTTCTGTGACCAGCACAGGGAAAATGAAGCCATTTAATTAGGAAAGAAAACAAAGCTATGGTTACTGAAAAACCTAAAGCAGCTGAAAGGCTTTCATAAGAATGAATTTAAAGAATATGATTTTTTTAAAAAACAAATTAATATCCTATTGCTGCTAGGGCTATGATTTTAACATTTCAGTAAAGGCAATAAACTTCGGGTAAAAAAAATCCTACCAACTAATATATATCAGACATAGGCCGTCGTCACACGGACTTTTATTTAGCGCTAAAATGGCGCTATTTCCCGGCAAACACCCACCTTATTCCAACACTGTAGCGATTTTCTCTCTTCTGCTTTGTGCTTGATAGTCGCGCTATTTTGTGCCTCAGTGTGAATGCCTCACATCGATGTATTTCGCCTCGCAACATCCTATGCCCTCCCTTCAATCCCAGAATCCATTTCTTCCTGCGACTCCCTTTTTTATTTTATTATGTCCTTATAACGCCATAACGACATAACACAATGCAAACTTTCTGCTGAAGTAAAAATAACTCAATCACCATGGCAGAGTCTTCAGCGATGGGGATCACGTCAGACAGGGAGTTTTCTGCGGGCAAAGGGCTATTTATATAATTTCAAAGTTGGAAAAACAAAAGGATCATAATGTTTTGTTCTAACAGAATGTTTATATGCTGTTATTCCATTATTGCGGAATTAAACGCCAGAATAATAAAAAAGGGGGGGGGGAGCTGCTTCTGCACGGTTAGAGAGAACAGAACAGAGTGCTTCGGTATGGACAGCTGGTGGCGCGAAGAGCCATTAGGTGACCCAAAGAAACGTTACTGTGCCGATAACAGGTAGGATGCTATATGCTGTAAATTTAACGGAAGATATGCCCGTGTGACGACGGCCATAGGACAGTATAGATATGTCTCAGATCTTATCCTTACATGTTCAACAGCATGTGTAAATCTTTGCTAATTTTTTTCAATTTTTTTTCTGGAAATAGAAACAGATACCTTAATGTTGAGGCATTTCATGGGCAGGAGTTGTGATGTGTGCTTATTAGGGGTATACATTATGAAATTCCTGTATATAAATTCCTGTATACAAAAATTGCTGCTTCAGGACTTTAACACGATTTTCCAGAACAGAAACACGGATCTGGGATTCTTGGGAATTACAAAATCCTCTCCTTGAAAAATCTGAGGTTACCAGCAACGGAGCAGGCACCTGTGTTCTTCTTTGATTCTACTGATTTCCCAGGTGGTAGCCTAGGGAAGGAATTTTCCAGCCTGTGCAAGCTGTGAGTCTAGCACAGCTGTGGTTCTGGCTTGCTCCTTCTCCTCCCCTCACTCCTTTGTTGGGGCAGTAGGATGGCTGGGGGCTCCTTTTTCAAAGACCCAAAGAAATTGGATACATGGGGGTGGGACTTTAGTGGAACGGCAGCACTAGTTCCCCAGTAATTGTAGTGCCATTTGGTTGAAAAACACCCAGTCCAACCTCCCTCTTCCCTCAAAATACCCCATAGAGAATAATGACAGAGCAGCAGTTTTCCTTCCCTAACTCCTTCTTCACTTTGTGAAAAACAGACCACATTAAAGAAGGACGGCAGAGGGAGAGTTTTCAGTGGAAAGGTGATTTTTAAAAAATTGTCAGTCAGTCACTGTAATGATAGGAAAATGTAATTAATACTGACAGGCTTTTTTTTTAATGTGGGTGGCCAGCTGGCACTATCCTGTTTAGGCTGCTGCTTGACTGCCATTTTCCATCTTTAGGAATCAAGTAGAGAGATGTGTGTCTGCATGGAGAGGCACCTACTCTGGGGGTCTGAATATTGAACCCTTTTGTTCAATCTGCTTGAAACTTGGTGGCGGGGGGGGGGGGTAAATAAGGAGGACCTGTGTCCTGTTCAGATTTGGTCCCATTATTTTCATAAACAGCTGGCCAAAGTCCTTGTATACAGTACCTATTTAAAATAATGGTGCCCGGCTCCGGAACCTGAAAAACCACATGGATTTGAATCCCGGAACAATAATGTCCTACATAGAAACAAGCGATCAGGGTAACCTTCCCCCCCCCCCCCCAAGCCTGGATGGGAAATTATAACAAAAATTTTCTTGGTGTACACCCCTAGTGCTTATTCATAAAGTTCCCTTGGATGCAAGAACTTCTCTGTTCACAATCTTAGGAAAGCATATACATGCTGAGACTTACACAGGAATATCAAACAACTCGTGGACAACTTTTGACAATTTTATTGCAAAGCATGCTGACCATGAACTATTCTTAGACATTGGCTTCTCCCATTATCAAGACATCCCTTTTTATTCCTGTGTTATACCTCTGCTAGATCAAACTCAATCCATTAAAAATATCCCCAAATAGGCATTCTTCTCATCTGAATTCATCTGTATCCACCGGAAGTCCTTACACAAAAATTAAGCATGTGTCAGTACTGTTGATTCATGCAGCTGTGGTCTGTCCATTTAGTCCTTATAAGCCTAACAGCAGACAACTAGCATCTTGACCCATTACTGCTAGAACAATCAGCCTCTATTCCTTGTTCTGATTAGTTCTGCACATTTCAAATTCTATTTACAAACCTGATCCTGCAAAATCTTTTGGCCTGCAAGGCTCCATCCTAGACTAAACCTATGAATTCTCTGCCATTAATATACCTCCACCTAAGTAAAGATGTTAACTGCACAGGAAGAAAGTAAGATGCACCCACTTGCCCAGTCCCCACTCCAATAAGCATTTGGTGAATCTAGTATATGAAGGTAGAGTATATGTGGGTAAGCTTTGTACACAAGATTGGGATGGGAACACTCAATCACACAAAGCCAGGGCACATGCACGTGTTTAGGCTCAGACTTTTGTTCACAAGTTATACCAAACATGAGAAGGGGTGGGGACATCTCCAATTATTTTAATGATTCAAGAATGCATTCTCTTTTAAAATCCAGCCTTTCCATTTCTTATACAGCTGCTGAAAGGTACTTTAAATAGGATTCTCTGCTTCTTAAAACAACGCAAGGCATAGACTAAAAGGTGCTTCCTGTTTGTCTTCAATTATTTCTTCTTAAAAAGCACAGAAAGAAAACAAATGTTTAGAAAATCTGAGTTTTACAAGCAACCTTCCCAACTTTTACCATATTCTAAATAGAGAATACACAGATTTTGAATGTTACTGCATAGGAGAAATCTTGTGGTCCCCAAAACATCACTACAGAGGGCAGCAACAGACAACACAGGCACTGTTATATATTCCTAGTAAACAAGGGAGTTAAAGAGGGTGGGGGAATCGTGCTTCAGTCAGAGCAGGAATTTACCTAGAATGTAGCAAAGGGCTCTTCGTCATACCCTTCAGTATATATTCATATAATGCAAGGGTTAAGAGAAGCTTGAATCACTTGAAAAGTTGAGCCGTCTCATTCTTTCAATATGTAAAACCCAGGTTTCAAAAATAATAAGCAGAGAATGAGTCATGATCTAAGTAACAGGCCATATGGCAATAAAATAATATCTACTTTTCTCTTTATCGCATTTTAAAAAAAAGAATGTTCTTAAGTTTTTAAAAGAAATGTCCAAATACATATTTCTGACTTGTGCAACTTCCACACAATTCCCATTTACTCTAAGCGTGAAAAGAAAAAAAGTAACAGTAGATAAGTTGTGGAATTTTAAAAGCATATTAATAATTTTATTTTATCAATAAAACTGGAGGGGATGGAAACTTGCTATTTTTTGCTCTTACCACAGTGACAGACTCTGAAGGTCCTGATGGAACATTCAAAGGAGGGCAGAAAGGGGTCTGATGATCAAAAGGCAAGAAAATGACAGACAAAACTGAAGGCAGTTCAAAGAAACTAATGGAATAATTAGTCTTAAAAAAGACTAAAAAGGCCGAAGAATTCATGATGTCATAAAAAAAGCAGAGCCACTTAAATTGGATTAGAAAATAAAAATGACATGAACATTGTAAATATTCACAGATCACATCATTGACGCGTAATGTGCCGTTAAATGATGTCAAATTAAAGGGGAAATTACATGGGTAAGAATGAGGAAGAATAAAGGGAGACATTTTAAAGATGCACGGTCCTTCAAGTGAAACCCCCATTATGAATCAGAAGCCATCACCGCATGGGGACCAGGAAGAAAGAATAAAATAAAATATGGGTAAGAAAACAGAAAGTAAAAGCATTCCAGTTTAAAATTTGCCATGAGTGGCAGTTCAACTCCACTCCACTATAATTTTTCTAGGAGATGAGCTTCTTTAGAAGCACACAGATCGAAACTATGTTCTTCTGATTTGTTCATTGAAGGATTTTCCTCACTTAGTTACAAAATTTATCACAAAACAGTACAGGCAAATATACTTTTATAGAGAGGTTAGAAGGAAAAGGGCGGAATTTTGCTCCCATGTTCACTTAGATTTGACTAGGTTTCTCTCAATTAATATGCTGAAATATGATTCTGTAGGAATGTTAAGGTGGCATTTAGAAATCCCTCAGCTTCTAGGCTGGTAAAAGTCATAAGGGAAAGCTTAGTAGTCTAACACATCAAGTTTGAAATATCTACTTTCTCTGGAATCACAGGTTCAAGTCCCAGATGGAGAGACACAGCCTTTCGTGCTTTTAAGGTAAATTTATCACTATATAGTTTACTCTCTTGGGGGTCTTTTAGGGAAGAAAGAAAGAAAAGAGACAAGTTTCTGTTCTGAATTTGTTATCTCTTGTTTTCTGCCCAAGATTTTCCATTCACATACTGCAAGCAATATATACATAGTTGGATCAATCTTGTTTCACACGGTACAATAAGTGTTCTGAAACCAGGGGGCATTAGGCTACATGAAGAAGCAGAGTTCACATCCACAGTGAGCCCCAAAATAAAAGGTACACCTTCCATAGCTTTGAGAAAACCAATGGTACATTTTTGCAAATCTAAAGTTGGGATTGAATACTGCTCTATGTGCTCCTTTTGCTCTTCCTGTTGCAGCCCCATGTATCCACAAAAGGCCAGAGTGGAAGTCAAAAGCAAAACACATTATTGGGGGGCCAATCCCCATCCCCCAGGGTAACAGGAGCTACTGCTAGTCTCTATTAACTAACCCTCAGCTGAGAGACTGAGAAACCAAGACTCCAGTCCTACCAGGTGTCAGCCTTGCAAGTTAGGACGCCCACAGGTTGAGTTCCACAAAAACAATTACTTGATAGCTGTAGCCAAATAGGCCAAAGTACTGGATTTAGATTGGAGCTCCAAAACCCAAATAACCCCAGAGAAATATAATTAATAAAGTTTATTAAGAAGTTCACAGAAATTATAAATGTAGAAATTGTGTAGGATAAAAATAAACTAAATAACTACTCCAAGATATTGTACAGACTTCAGTTCTCTGACACAGATGTTACCTTGTCAAACGAAGCACAAAAGTCCAAGTAGAACTCCAAAGTCCAAAATCCAGAGACAAGAATCTTGGACTAACACTTAACTTGGTAGTCAAGCCCAGAGCACAAAATGGCATGTAATTGGCAGGTATACCACCAGCAGCAACAACAGCCCTTGACTAGAATGAAGACTCTTGCTTTACGCCAGGCTGCCTAAAGCTTGGTCTTATTCTGCTTGACCAATCAATGGGTAATGCTAGGATATGTGACCATGTTCCTCTGCAGCAAGGGCAAGTTCTCAGTCAGAGCAACTTACCCTCAGGGCCAAGCTACAAGTGACGAATGACACTTGAACAGCAAGTGGATTGAGTGGAGGGCAAGTGAACAGGGAGAAATACACTTGCCGTTCGAGTGTCATTCGTCACTTGTAGCTTGGCCCTGAGTCAGGGTTCCTTGTGCTAATGAGATGGAATATGAGTGCAAAACTCCCTCCCTGGTGTCTGGCATTGAAACTCTCTGATCCCATGATCTCATCTGCACCAGTGTTCCTCAATTCTAGCCCTTCTCTTATGTCTCTGGAAACTGTAATTTTCCACAGCTGGGCCTTCTGTGGCCTAACCAGGCCCAAAAGCCCGAACCAAAGATTTGAAAAGCCAAGAAACAGACTAAGAGAGGCCAGTTTCTTGATACTTCTCACTAGTAATTCTGAGAACAATTTCTTTCCCCCCTATTTTGTACAGAACTTGAAGGCATAGGGACATTTGTCATACATATTGAATTACTCAGGACAGGAGGGCTTTTTTTACTCAGGTAAAAGCTGTGCTGTGCTGTGAGAGGTGCTCTGGTAAAAGAACAGGAACTGTAGACTATACTATGGTTTGATGATGTAGATATGCTCCTAATGGGTAGTTTCACATTGTTAAACATCTGATGTTTAATTACTTATGCATTGTTTCAGCAATGTTTCACATTCGTATTCAGATTTATGCTTGTTTTCAAATTTCCTATACCTTATTGTGCTTGTTCACTGAATGTCCTAGCTATTGATCAAATTGACTGGCACTGTGAACTCTGTCCTGAGACTCACTGAGAAAGGTGGACTAGAGATAAATAAACAAGTAATAAGCTGATAGATTTGTTCCTCCCAGAAAATGTTATGTTATATTACATTACCTTGAATGGGTTACATTAGTGCTGGGGGTCGATTTTTAGCAAATCATCCTTGAACAGGGGCCTTCGCTTCCTTGTTGAGCTGGAAATTACAACATTCCTGGTGCGACAAGGAAGTGTTCTGCAATGTGCTGGTGCATGTTGGAGCTGTAGGGCTCCTGGGCCCATCCCTGATCCATTCCCCATGCCAGCCAGGTGACTGGTGACAGGGGTCGGAAGTGGAGAGCAGGAGATCCCCCATCCTCACTGGAGGAATGGGATCCCTAATTCATTCACTTTATACCTTGCCTTGCTCCACAATTGGGACACAAAGCACATAACATAATTTTCCTCTCCTCAACTTTATCTTCAAAACAACCCTGGGAGGTATGTTAGGCTGAGATTATGTAACAAGGTCCAAGGTTACCCAGTGAGCACCATGGAAGAGTGGTGCTTTGAACTTAGGTTTCCCAGATCCTAGTCTGAAACTCTAACCACTACAGCACATTAGTGTGTGCATGGTAGCTGCTGTTGAATAGTAGCAAGCAACTGGGCCTGGGTAAGTCATGCAAGCTGCATAACAGCAGGTCATCCAGTGGTTGCTGCTGAGCCTGGCCTCATGATTCCTCCTTCAAAGGCCAAAACAACCCTGGTAAAGGCAATCTCTATGCCTGTTACTGGCAGGCTGGCAATATTATGGAGGTTGCGTAGCAACCCCAATAACACCAAGAGGACATTCATTTCTTTAAGCTACAGGCTCTGCTCCTGTTATATTTTTATACCCCACCTTTCTCCACGATAGGGACCCAAAGCAGCTTACATTATTCTCCCTCCGTTGTATCCTGACAACAACCCTGGGAGGTTGGTTAGAATGAGAACATACAACTGGCCCGAAGTCACCCACTGAGCTTCCACAGCAGAGTGGGGCAATTTGAACCTGACTCTCCCGGAACCTATTCTGAAACTCGAACCACCACACCACAGCATCATTCCCACCATTACTAGATTTTCTAGTTTGGTTTACAGTACCTGGATTTATGAAAACACAATTATTTTCAAGGAACCACTTCCCTCGCAATATGCCAGTGCATGAGAAAAGAGGCTGGATTAGCTCCATCAGAATGATTCTTTTGTTGGGATTCTATTCCCTTACTAGTAACAGAGCCCATTTTTTTTTAAAAAAGGTCCCTAGAAAACGGTGTGGGCCAGCTTGCCTGGCCTTCCTGCCACTGCAACGGCCTCCAGAGGGACAGGCTGGCTGTCATTGCTGCTGGACAGGCTGCCCCATGCTGCAGCGGGCTGCCAGCCAGGTTGCCCCATGTCGCAGCGGGCTGCCAGGCTGGGCCGCAGACGAGCTGGGCAGGGAGAAAGCCTTCCCCCTGCCAAACTGATCGGCAGGCAGGCGCTCCACTGCCCCCCCCATGGATCAGCTGGCGGGCACTCCACTGCCACCCCCCCCACGGATCAGCTGGGCAGGGAGAAAGCCTTCTCCCTGCCCAGCTGAGTGGTGGACAGGCGGGCATTCCACTGCCATCCCTCCTCGCCTTCGGGCCAGCTGATCTGCAGGTGAGGGGGGTGGAGCAGCTGTTGCTCAGCTGGGCAGGAAGAAAACCTTGTCCAGCTGAGCAGCCACCCCCTTTGCCCATGGGCCAGCTGATCCACGGACGAGGGGGGGTGGAGCTGCTGCCAGTCACTGGGCAGGGACAAAGCCTTTTCCTTGCCCAGCTGAGCAGCAGGCGGGCTCCTCTGCTGCTCCTCTGCCAAGCCACCCTGGGCTGCAACGGGCTAGGTAGCCCCATGTTGCAGTGCTGCAATGGGCCCGTCCAAGCCAGCTGGTGCCGCAATGGGCTGGGCAGCCCCATGTTGCAGCATGGTGCTGGGCCAAGTTGTGCTGCAATGGGCCGGGCTGGGCCGCCTGGAACCACAACAGGCCAGGCAGCCCCTGGTTACAGTGTGCCACTGAGCCAGTCCAGACCACGCTGCAATGGGTAGGGCAGCCCCAAGGTGCAGTGCATCACTAGGCTACGCCACAACAGGCTGGGCTATGCTGTGCTGCAACGGGCCACCAGGCCAGAGAGCCCAATGCTTCAACAGGCTACCAGACTGGGCTTCCCCATGCCGCAGTGGGCTGCTGGGCTGGGCCGCAGTGAGCCTCCAGGCCAGGCAGCACTGTGCCACAGCGGGCCACCGTGCCAGGCAGCCCTGCACCACAGTGAATCGCTGGGCCACGCAGGCATGCTGCAGCAAGCTCTTTGGCAGCAGGCTCCTCAGCGGTGGGTGGCAGACTTTGAAAGCCCCAAGACAGCAGGGAGCCCCGGCACTGGGCCTTTCTGGGCCTGTGGAGGCTCCAAGGAGGTAGCAGGGAGGCAAACCATTTTGCTCCTGCTCGCTTCTTATCCCACATACTGCACCTGTGCTGCACAGTGCACATGTGCGGGGATAAAAAGTGAGTCCTTCGCAACATGGTTAGCCTTTTATATATTAGAAATGAGTCCAGTTGGGGGCCTAGTTCCCAATGAAAAATTCAGTAGCAATTATTCATCACAGTTTTCTTTTAGGAAAAGTTTACTATGTCATGTGGAAATTTTCTTAGATCATTAGCCATTCATCACTGAATGTCTTAACATGTCTACTTTGTAGCATGGATTCCCATCTCTCCCCTGCCATATACACACATTAATTGCATTTAACACAAACGTTTCCAAATTTTGTCAGACTCAAACCCTCAGAAAGTTCTTCTGTGAAGTCTACCTTCATTTCTATCTAAAAGTTGCAAATTAAATTGTCAGCCTATGAAATGGCTTATGGAGAACATAGCAATTCTTCAGTAATGGGTGAATCCCCTGGTAATCCTTCAAAGGCCTTGATTTACCTTTAGGAGAGAGGGAGACCCCATTTTGAAGAGCAAGCAAAACAGCATGGACAGTTACTGACTTTGATTACATTTCTAAGGTAAAGCAGAGCATAGCAAAGAGACACAGAGAAGCAATACATGCTACCATAACTCAAATATATCTACTAGATGCACCTTGCAATGAGTTAAACTATGGGAGGGGAACAAAGAAAGCCCCGAATCCAAATCTGGAGATGCTTGCAGCCTCTTGTACCACAAAAATTCACAAGCCGCAAGATGTGAACAATGAGAACTTCACACTTCTATAACAAAGTTAATAACAGAAATTGTGTTTAACCACATTGAATGCATGCTTCACCAAATTATCACTTTTTGGAGTTGTCCCACAACTGAATGACATAAATTAATTATTTCCTTCCCTCAAGTTTCTTACATTTTACATTATCTGAACTACTTATGTTTCTTTCTTCTATCCAGTCTTCCTTCAGTGCACCTCTTCCTAATGATGATTGTGATAGTATGATTGCTTTCAATGATCAATGTTGTTTAGTGTCCTAAATTTGATTGTATTTTATCAGATTTTGGAAACAGAGAAGTACCTTTTCTTTCATGGGTGACTACCATTATCCTCTCACATATTGTTAATAATCTACTCATGGTAAAGCTGCAAAACTGATCATCCTGTGGCACAACTGTGTAGGAGAAACTTTTGCTCATGTGATTTGTAGTGACAGTATTTTGCACATATTTGTCTAGTGCCTTGTTCCAAGAACAAAGTCTGTTTCCGCAAAGATGTGTGAGTGTAAAGTGCTGTCAAGTCATAGCCAATGTATAGCGCAAAAAAAAAAAAACCCATAGGGCTTTCAAGGCAAGAGATGAACAGAAGTGGTTTGCTATTGCCTACCTCTGTGCTGCAACTCTGGACTTCCTTGGTGGTCTCCCATCCAAGTAACCAGGGCTGACCCTGCTTAGTGTTTGAGATATGATGACACTGGGCAAGTCTGGACCACCTAGGTCAAAGCAAAAAGACATATCATAGGTTAAGCATTTTTCTCAGTTACCTAGGTTGCTGACTGTGTTGCAGCAATTCCTTAAACAGGAGCTGCTCAGGAACCAAACATCAGCTCATAGAATCATCCATAGAAGGTATGGGGATGATCTATTTGCATGAGATGTTTTCCTGTGCATGTACCCCATGTGCTTCATACTAGGGAGGCTAAGTGCAACATAAGGAATGGATCACAGTTGTTCTTGAAATTAAACTAAACTATCTGCAAATATCCGAAGAACTACTACTATGCCTTCAACTTTTCAAAACCCCTTTTTCATACAACAACCCATACCATATCCTTATTGTTCTAGAAATTGTTCCCAGTTACAAAAGTAGCTTGTAATGTAAAATGAGGAACATTTATTGGAGAAACACAATCTGAACTATCCCTTCTTTGCAGGAGTTCATTAAAACTACATCGGCTGGGGTTGCCATCTGTCAGGTGAGGGCAGGGGAACTCCCACCCCACCATTGCCTGCCTTCATCCCCATAAGCAGCACAGGAGAAATCTAGGGTCTGTAACAGCATCTTTAAACATCATTACATCATTTTCAGCAGTGTAACTGGAAGTGACATCACTGCATAACTGGATGCTCTAGCATTCACCTGAAACTTTGATGTTACCACTTGTGACTGGAAATGATGTCTTGAGATGCTGTTACAGTGAGTCTTCACCACCACCAAAGTCTCCTGATGGTAACATAGGCTTAATTCTTTTTTACTTTATTCACTTCATTCATTTACTTCAATTTTTGACTTACAGCTGACAACATAATGTGGCTGTAATCCATTACGTATGTATACATTTATTTCAATGAGGCATGCAGTTCCTGCTCATGAGCATACTTAAGTAACAATGAAATACTAAGCAGAGTTACTCTAGACTAAGCCCATTGATGGGCTTAGACTGGAGTAACTCTGCTTAGGGTTTCACTGTAAAGCTGAATTCTCATCCATTTGCATGGTTTTAACAGTTGGAATTAATGGAAGTTTTGCAATGTTTTGCAAACATCCAATGGATACATTACAAGTTTCAAGTATGTATTACCTTTCCTTTAGCACTGATTCAAGAAAATGTACTTAGTTTGGCTTTGTTATCTTTAAAATTTCTGAGATGATGCCATTTTACTTTCTTAATTATTGGAGAGACATAAAACACCCTAGAGATATCCCAGAATTATGCAGACTACAGAGATAAGTTTCCCTGGCAAAAATAGCTGCTTTGGAGGGTGGACTTTATGACATTAAACCCTGCTGAGGCACCTCCCTTCCCCAAACCCTGCCTTCCTCAGCTCCACCTCCAAATCTCCAGGAGTTTCCCAAACTGGATGTCCGGTGCTGGGGCCGGACTTAGGGAATGCCCCAGGGACACCCATCCCAGAAACTAGGCTTGCAGCCTCCCAGTCCAGCCCTACCACCCATAACACTCACCCAGCCAGGAGAGGACAGAGACACCAACAAGGGCCAAGAATGCCAAAGAAGCCCCAGGTGCAGAAAGTTCAGGCAAAGCCCCAGGTGCAAGAAGCTCAGACAAAGCCTCAACAACAGGAGGCAGGCTAGGTGACGCCTCCTGGGTCCTAATAAGTGCCAGTTACCCAGTCAGGGCTCCAGGGCAGCCTTTTCCCTCAGCCCAGGGGAAGAACAACAGCCCAGCCAGAGGGAGAAGAGACAGAGGGCAGAGGCAGCCAGCCAGCACCAACTCAAGCAGCAGGGCAAAGGCAGTAAAGGAGGCACTAGGCAACACTACCACCCAGAGGCTGGCAGGAGAGGTGCAGCAACAGAGCAAACCAACAGGCAGGCTAGAAGGGGCAGGGAGTAGCCTGGAAGAGCCAGCAGCAGAGCAGTCACAAGTGTGGCTGCCTAAGGCAGCCCAGGCAGCAGCTAGGTTGTTAGAGGCGGGGCTAGGAGGTGGAGGCTGAGATTGGTGAAGGGATAAAAGGGGAGTCCCCCCCCCCACAAGCAGGGTGGAGAGTAAAGAGTTAGATGAGAAGTGTGGAGAGATGAGGAAGAGACAGGAGTACCTTGAGAAGGCAGGGACTGCAGTTAAAGGGGCAGTGGCTGACCCCAAACCCAGGGGTGCTACCAACCCAGAGGGGAGAACGTCACACTGGACTTGGCAACCCCACAGCCACCATGTTTCCCATTCTTGTATACCAGGAGCTGCTTCACACAAATAATACATCACTTGAACAAATAACAATAGGGTATGATAGCAGAAACTTTGAAAACTAACATAAAGCCAAACACAAAGATGAAACCTTTCTGAATTAAATAACCTGATATCTTTAGAAACATGGAACTACCCAGTAGCACTGGAGCCTATCTATATCAGCAGACAGTATCCAATAGCTTAGTCTATAGTCCCAGTCCCTTACTGAGGTATCTCTTTCAGATATTTTTTCCCTATAATCTGAGTAGAAAACCCTCCTGAATAATTCAGTTCTGCATAGTTCATGGAAAGCCAGGAGAATGGGACCAGACCATTCCGTAAGGTGGAAGCTACTACAGATAAAGGGTGTGTACAAGCAGCTGTTGATTTAGCCCAACTGCAAGGTGGTATATGCAGGAGGCCTGTTCAGATGAGGAAAGTTGCTGTGGTGGAACATAGGGGGAGAGGCAATTGCACAGCTATGAAGGGCCTTGGCCATGAAGGGCTTTGAATTTAATAGTCATTACCTTGAATTGAGCCTGGTAACTGATGGGTAGCTAATGGAGTGACAGCAGAATGGGAGTGATATGCAAGGTCTGTCTAGCTCTTGAAAGTAAATGAGCTACAGCATTTTGTGCCAGCTGGATACTCTAAGTTGACTTTGAGGGGAGCCCTATGTAGAGTGAATTACAGTAGGCTAATCTCAATGTTACTGTGGCATGAATTCAGGTAGCCAGATCAGCAGTATTGAAATAGGGGGCCATCTTCCAGGCTAGTCTAAGTTAGGAGAAGCAGTCTTTTTTTGTGATTGCATTTATTTGCATCTCTAGCAGCAGTGCTGGATCCAATATAAATCCTAGGCTTTTCACTGAGTCAGCCAAGGTCAACTGGACCCCATCAAAGATCTGAAGCACAATGTCCTTCAAGATCTCTGCTTTTCCAACCAGCATCACTTCCTTCTTGTCTAGGTTTAATTTCAATTTGTTTGCTTTCAGCCATTTGACCACAGATGTCAAGGGGCAACTCAGTACCTCTACAGCATCACCAGGGGATTTGGATAACGAAATATAGAGCTGGGTATCATCTGCATATTGATTACATCCAATTATATAGCTATAAATGATTTTTCCTAAACACTTTACATAGTGGTTGAATAACATGTGGGATAAGATTACACCTTCTGGAACCACACAAGGTAATTCCCACACTAAGGTTAGCTGGTCTCCAACAGCAACTCTTTGAACCTGTGATTTAAACCAGTCCAAGAAACATCTCCTGATACCTACTTCTGCCTCCAAACACCTCAAGAGGATGGCATGGTCTACTGTATTAAAGGTTGCAGATAGATCCACGAGGAGCAACAATGAAGAGTGGTCTTTGTCTACATTCAGGTGGAGGTGATAAACTAGAACCATCACTGTCCCTGGTCTAAAACCAGACTGAAAAGGGTCCAGAGCACAAGAGTTGTCCAAGAAGGCCTGGTCAGCTACTGTTCTCTCAGCCACTTTGACCAGAAAGGACAGATTAGAAACTCGGCTATAATTGGCTACATCATTTTTGTCTAAGGATGGTTTTTTTAAGTAGTGAGTGGATGACTGCCTCTTCAAGAGGCCGAGGGAAGGTAGTGACTGATTTATGAGAGATATCAGGGTCTCCTTTATGTGGTCTTTACAAGGTTTTAGTAGCCAGGATGAGCAGGTGTACAGTGTACAAGTCGTGACTTTCACAGATGCTAGAATTCTGTCAATATCTATCACATTGTTAACATTGCTGTTGTTCTGTACCTGCTAGTTCTGGTCTCTAGGTATATTCTCTGGTGCAGGTCTCCATCTTTAGAAGTGGGGGCCCCCTGGCTTCATGTTTCAGGCTAAGAGTTTTTGGACAAGATGCTGGCCTCTTGGAAGAGAGAAAGCACATGGAACCAATGAGGAAGCTTGCTAGTTCTGCCCTGCCTTATCCAACTCAGCTGCATGCATCCCTCCATTCTCTAGCCCCTGGTGAGGTGCTGCCCTCTTCAAAATTTCAGTAAATCAATTTCCATTTATTATTTTATTTATTTAGAAAATGTATATGCCA
This sequence comes from Eublepharis macularius, assembly GCF_028583425.1. Lineage (NCBI taxonomy): Eukaryota > Metazoa > Chordata > Lepidosauria > Squamata > Eublepharidae > Eublepharis > Eublepharis macularius. The sequence continues at coordinate 188,619,902 of NC_072791.1, forward strand.
CCTGTCTTGAGACCTGCCTGAAATGACTCACAAAGTGAAAACAAATACAATGGCCTGTATCCAGTCTTTCCATGTTCCTGCATCTTTTCCAACCACTAAAAATATCAAGACTTGTGTTGGAAAAAAATGTCCCTGAGCCCTATTGTATTGGAGAACTTTCAGCCAGTCTCCAACAGAGGTGGGCACGAACTGAAATACGAACAGAAGTTCATCACGAACTGGGCTGGTTCGTTGTTTGCAAACCGGCGGTTCATGGGAGGTCATTTCTCATGAACTGTGACAAATTTTAGTCCGGTTCATTTGGTTCATATTTTGGTTTGTCACTGCAGACAGCCTGGTGCTGATCAATCACTTTCCTAGGCAACAGGGGGATAGGCTCTCTGCAGACCTTCTGCTGACCCGGAAGTGACGTTTTCACGAACTGAACAAACCAGTTCGCAAACTGGGGCAAGTTCGTGAATGTTCATGGTTCGTGAAATACAATGAACCACGAACCACACAGTTCAGAATTTTCCCGGTTCATGCCCATCTCTAGTTTCCAACCTTCCATTTGTGAGCCAGGCGTTAGAGTGGGTGATTGCTTCTCATCTCACAAGGTTCTTGAAAGAGACTGATTTTCTGGATCCATTTCAATCTGGCTTCAGACAGGGATTTGGAACAGAGACTGGATTGGTCACCTTGGTTGATGACCTCTACCAAGGACTAGACAGGGGAAGTGTGACCATGCTAGTCCCGCCTTTAATACCATTGACCACAGTATCCTTCTGAGTTATCTCTTTGACCCTGGGACTAAAGGACACCATGTTACAGTGGTTCGAGACCTACCTGGGTGATTGGTCTCTGAAGGTGGCACTGGGGGTTTCCTGCTCTACTCCATAGTCATCAACCTATGGAGTACCACAGGGCTCAATTTATCCTCCATGTAATTTAATATTTACATGAAGCCACTGGGAGAGGTCGTCAGAAGGTTTGTGTCACCAATATACAGATGATACCCAACTCTGCCTTCCTTTTCAATATAATTTCAGTGGTGCTGTTGATATTCTGAACCAACACTTGGAATCAGTAATGGGCTGGATGAGGATGAACAAACTGAAATTGAATCTTGACAAGACAGAGGTTCTCTGGGTTAGTAGAAAGGCTGACCAGTGATGTAAGATCTCCTGTCTTGGATGGAGTTACACCTCCCTGAAAAAGACAGGTTCACAGTTTCAGAGTACTGCTTGACACAGCAGTCACCTGAGAAAGCCAGGTGGCTGCGGTGGCTCAGAGTGCATTGGCCCAGCTTCAGCTGATACATCAGCTGCGTCCCAATCTGGTTCAATCAGATCTAGCCACAGTGATCCATGCCTTGGTTATAGCTCGAATGGACTATTGCAATGCTGTGACTCTACTTGGGAACTACTCTTGAAGACATTTCAGAACCTGAAGCTAATGCAGAATGGTGCAGCTAGACTGCTGGTTGGGGGCAGCTATTGGGACCATAGGACCCCAATATTACATCAACTACACAGGCTACCGATCTGCTCCCAAGCCGAATTCAAGGTACTAGTTCTATCCTTTAAAGCCCTACTTGGCTAAGGACCTGAGTATTTGAAAGACTGTCTTCTCCCATATGTTCCTGTTCGGGAGTTGAGAGGCACTCCTGACTGTCCCATCAACCAAAGAAGCTCAGCTGGTGGTAAGAGAGGGCTTTTTTGGTGGCAGTCCCACTGCTATAGATCAATCTCCTCAGAGAGGTGTGCCTGACCTCCTCATTCTGTATCTTCATGTGGCAGCTGAAGACTGTTTTATTTAAGACTGCAGTTTAAATATATTTAAACTCTGTTTTTAACTGCTATTTTTTAATTTTACATTGTTAACCACCTTGAGCATCTTTGGAGGAAAGGTGGCTAATAAATATTTTAAATAAAGAAATAAATTTTCTGAGTCCCAGGACAATGCGGAGGAATAACCACAAGGGTTGGGGGGCTGGAGTGAAGAAGTCCAAGGGGATGAAATCTCCACTGCCCCTGAGTGAAACAGTCCTTGTAGAAAAAGGAGGAGGAGGAGAGGTAATTCCCCCTCTTTGTTCCTTCTCTCTCACACTCCTGACCTGCATTCCTCTGTGCAGGTCCCACAACATACAGAATGAACCTTCCAAAGATTGGAAAGGGCTGCAAGATTAAGAGGAATATAGAAAATCTCCACAGTCCATGTATGTAAGATTGGATACAGGCTATTAACAACATAAAAGCAACAACCATAAAATTATCACTACCCTTCACAGTTGCTATGCTAGAACTAAAATTTAACTGCTGAATTAGAGTTTATATAGTCATATTAAATAAAATGCCAGATTTTCAGAAAACCTTGAATGCACAGAAATCTGAGGAGTGAGCAAAGTGGCCAGAGGTGCTGGTGAGGGTTTGGAGACAAAATTTCAGAAGCCCTGGCCAAATGGGAGGGGCCTCTGGGGCTGGGCAAGTGAGGTGATTTGTTTTCATTTGATGTTTGACTTGGGATTGGGTGGTGGTGGTGGGAAGAGAAATGTGTATGGGACTTTGTGGTGACTCTCGGCAGTCCTAGGACTGTGTCTCTGTGATCCATTTAAATGTGACACACCCTCATAAACTGTTAAACCAAAGTGAATTTCCAAAATAAGCATTTGTAGCCATTCTGTAGCATGTACAGCTTACTGAATGATTCATCAAACGTCATGTAGCAACCTGCAGAAGGTTCTCTTAAAAATGGATCCTGACTCACTAACTCTTGGATTTAATTGCTGCAGAAAGCTAAGCTATCCTGTCAATGTTGAAACAGAAGAATTACTACAAACAACCATTGTCCACTTAAGATCACTACGAGAGAAGAGAAAGGGGAGATCTCTTTCGAGTATACAAAACTTGACCTTTTTTTTTTGTATTACCAAGATATACAAATCATTCCCATGCAGTCCTAAGCAAAGTTGCACTCTTCTAAGCCCAATGACTGACTCCAATTGATGTAGAAATCTGAGACTCTGTTGAGGATTGCATGGTTAGAGACCGGCATGTGAAGTCAAAAGTATTTTTTGCTTTGCATGCTTACTATAAAATACTTAACAATGCCATACAACGGGTTTGGCTTAATATAGTGTATCATAATTGCTAAATGCAAATGAGATACTGTACAGCTTTTCCCATGAAAGGCAAGTGTTTTACACATTGCAGTGGAGTGTTATTAAGAAACAAATCATAATGATGCTTAATTTGGTCGGGAGACAAGATAGTGCAGCCGTATCATAGGTGACAATGTAATCCATTGCCTTCCAGTGTTATTATACCAACTTATGCATCCTTCATAACTCAAGTGTCTCAGCTAGAAAGGAACACAAGCGATGACACCAATCACCCTGAAACTCTTTAAAAGTAGTCTTGTTACTGAGTCAAATACATTGGATGAAATTGCTTTTATTTGAAAGGCTACTCAGCAATCATGGTTGACAACCATATCTTCCTCTACAGAAAATGACCACAGTGGATTAGCATTATAATAATGCATCTTGGGAGTGGAGGGAAGACATGAGGCACCTTCCCCTAAGAACAAAATACAGTTATCAGTAGATTTGGTTGAAAATAATCCACAGAGTTGTTAAACAGGGAGAAGCTGCTATATACAAATTTATCTGTCTGTTGAGAGAAAGGTAGGACAAAGGATTTCAAACAAAAATAAAATCAATAAATGATTTCAAACAGAAACAGAGCAATCCTAAACCATTATCGCCTTTTTAAGTTCACTGAGGTCAGTGGGCATCGAAGGGCGTAACTGTGCCTAAGACTGTAAAATGTTCGTTTATGTACATAATCGTCAGCCAGCCACACAAAGAATTTGGTTCCTAATACTGTATCTTATCTACTTGTATAAAATCAGGAACATTAAAATAGCTAGTTTGGGGGAGGGGGTGATCTAAATATCAACACAGTACATTATTTTTAAAAATGTAAATACCTTTTTTTCAATAGATCAGAGCTAAATTGCCCCAGAAGGTTGAACCAGAACCAACTGGTTGAAATTAAATCAAAAGAGTTTTTGGCTAAACGTTAGGAAGAACTTTCTGACAGTTAGAGTGTTCCCTCAGTGGAATAGGCTTCCTTGGGAGGCGGTGGGCTCTCTTTCTTTGGAGGTTTTTAAGCAGAGGCTAGATGGCCATCTGACAGCAATGCTGGTTCTGTGAACCTAGGCAGATCATGAGAAGGAGGCAGGAAGGGTTACATCAGTGCTTAGTTCTTGTGGCCCCTTTTTACATGCCCAGGGTAATGCCATTCGTCACCTTGGGGTCAGGTAGCAATTTTCCCCAGGCCAGTTGTGTTAGAGATCCGTACAGTGTTTTGCCATCTTCTGGGCATGGAGCAAGGGTCACTGAGTGTGTGTGGGAAAAGGGGAGGTAGTTGTAAATTTCCTGCATTGTGCAGGGGGCTGTACTAAATGACCCTGGATGTCCCTTCCAACCCTATGGTTCTGTGATTCTATGAAATGTTCCAAGAAAAACAGATAGGCCACTCCTCCATGGCTCTTTGCCTTCTTTTCCTGTGACATCTAGTACAAAATAATGCTGAGCTGTGCCTCTCTCTCCTTCACCTAACTGGCTTGGGAGACTCACATCCCAATGATATCATGTTCACATCACATGTATGGTTACAAGGGGAAGAGAGAGCTCCCTGCCTCTTACAACATCTAGCCCTGCCCTGAGCTAAGCCTGCTCAAGATAGGGCAGCTGCTATTTCTTCCTCCACCACTGCAGCCCTGAATGAATGAATAAATAAATACAAAAGGAAGACACACACACATACTAGTGGGCTCGTTGCAGTGCAAGAGAACCCAGCTCCACAGCAATTCATTATTAATGCCTGAATATTCTTGCTAAACAGTTCTGATTATTTCACAAGGAAGAGGTCATGGTAGTGGAGAAAAGGATTTAATCAAATAAACTCTCAATCTCTCTCCAAATAGCATTTTCATCCGGCTGCATGTAAATTCATCAGACGACTAGCTTCCAAAAGCACAGACGAGGTTAATCTGCTACGACTGTTAAAACTTCTAGGATGTGCTTATTGAATGAAGAATCAAAAACACGATTCGGAGCAGCTAAAGTTGTTCCAGCTTTCTCACTTTATGTTTCCTCTCCTCTGAAAGAGAGCCAACTTTGCACCTTATTTAAGAAAAGAAAATGGGATCTGTGATCTGGTTGAGCTGCTGTTTTGTTCGCCAAAGGGTTCTCTGCTTTGCAATCAGCCTTCCCTTTAATTGTACAAAGCTGTCAACTGCCTATTACAAGGCAACACACAATTACTCATATCTCCTAAAATGCAATGAGTTTATCATATTTGGAAAGATCACAGACTTTTAACAGAGTTATTGAGCTGAGGAGAAATGTTTTTATGGAACATCTAAACTTCAAGATAAAAAAATGCCTTTCTCTTATTCATTAAGAAACTATAAAATTCTTCTTCTGAGGTACCTTTAGCACCAGTGCTGCCAAGCAGAGAGCTGGTGTTTATTAAGCAACTTGGATGTCAGGCTGCCTTCTTTTGGGTAAATTAATCAGAATAGTTTGGGCATCATAACACTATATTTTAATTTGGCCTCCCAATGTAACTGCCTGACTACATTATTTAAAGAGTACTCCTTATGTAACCATATCTCCTGTGGATTTTTCTGTAAGTAGATGCATAAATAATTAAGAAAATTAGATCATTTAACCCCGGTCTTCTGGCGGTGCCAGCGAAGCATTCTTCCTGCAGATTTTGAACGGAATGTGCTCTAGATTAATTTAAAACCTGGCTGAGAAGGATTGTCTAAGGTTTTATGGGAAAGCATACCTTTTCCATTCCACTTCCCAGATACATCATAACTGAAGAACATTCAATGAATTCCCAATAAACTTTTAATGGGCAACCCTAGGCACACACACTATGAAGTAATGCAGTGGGATTGATGTGTTAGGAATTGGGCTAACAGAAATGAAATGGTGGGATGGGGTATACAGGCAGCTTTTATTTCTTTACATTATATGGAAAAATACATACAAGGAGATATTCAGAACCTTAGCTATTCCTAAACAACTCCTGTTTACTTCAGCCAATATGAGATTTTCTCTGGTTTACTATGAAGGAGATAACTCCTTAATAATAGAGAATTTATATACCCTCAAGTCACATAAACAGTTAAAAGCTATACCGGTATCCTCTGCCCTCTATCTACAAAACACCTTTCCAGAATCGTAGAATATCATCTTACATGGGAATGCTTTCTAAAAAGCAAAAAAATGTAACTGTCTAATTAGGAGCAGAATGATTGGCTAGTTCATGGACTCTGTGACAGTTATGACAAATACACATATTGGCATCGCCCTAACCCCGCTTCACAGTTTGCAACACAAAGATGGTATTTTCAGAAATGTGCAGAACACTCGGTTACAAAGCTTCACCTTGTCTAGTGCTATTCCATTTAATTTTTTATTAACTGCCTGAACATATGCCATTCGAGAAGAGGGTAATAGTTACAAAATGTCAGCAGAAACATTTAAACTGCTAAAATGTAAATGATTTTATAAATTTGTAATGAAAGGTAATTGTCGAGGGAGGGGGGAAAGTAACAGAAAAACAGATATGTGTAACTGTAGGAATTGGTTAAAAATGCATCTTATTGGTCAAAAGTAGTGAAATTGTAAGTGTATCTTAATGAGCACTACAGGCTGTGTTGAAATAAAATTAGATTTATAAGCCAAAAATGTGAATCCTATAATATTTTTTTTTCTAACATTAGGAAAGTTCACTATGCACTGAAAAGACTGAAAGGAACTTTTAACATCTTTTTTTAATTCAGTGTAACGCTAAGGTGGTAAAATTCATCACCTCCTTTTTAAAAAAATCCTGACAAATCAAGTAAGATAATCTATACAGAAGAGCATCTGAGCACATTGGGGCAGCTGAGTTTTAAAAAGAACAATCTTCAAACGTGGTTAGTTAGTTGCTTTACTTTCCACTAAAATGAAAAACAATTTAGTGATTAATCCCTTCAGCAATAAACTGCTGGGTCAATGCTCTCAGATATGTCAAGAAGGAGAAGAGTAGAGCAAAAGGATTCCGATTCCACCCCCCCTCCCCTTCCGTCAGCCACCACACACAGCAACCACCTCCCAGTTAGGTTTGCGGGCAACCATCTTTAAATGCTTGAGCTGTTCTGCGTAGCCATGACAAGATTTGCAATTCTCTACGTTTATTTACACACCATCACCCCAACTAGACATCACATCGAAGTGGCATGGTCGCAGCTGACCCCAGGGTAGTTCCTGTCTCTGCCAATCCAATTTTATCGTGCTCCGCAATTGAACTGCAGTCATACAACACAGGATGTACGCACACTACTCCACGCCACAATAAAATTAGCAGAAGCTTGTCAGGGTATATTTTCTAGTTTTACTGTGACAGACACTGGACAAATATGTCTGCTTTTCAGAAATCCACAGAGGTTTGTAGTCTCCTGAAATCTTATGATTCTACTGTATTTGTAGGTCAGCGTTCCTCTTATATGGTAAGAAATCTGTAGGACATGTTCGCTCCAGGAAAATGTTAAAACCTGCAATGTGTTTTTTTAAATGTTTTGTCCTGCGTGGCACAGACAATTCAAATGAATTCCCCCTTTATGCTTTTAATTGAGTTGCTCTGTAACTGCCCCTGTTGGAGAGTGAGCAGGCACGCTCAATTTTTACACTGGAGAGTAATATAATATAAATCACATTTTGAAAGCAAAAATGAAGATTATTCTTATTTGCAGTTTGCAAGAAATAGGGAGTGGGTGGGAAAGGCATGAATTAAGTTTCAATAGGTTTTTGTAAATGTAGGTTATTGCTTTATAGCGTGTGGAGATTTTAATATTTTCAAAGTCATTGCTGCAAGTAAACTTTAAAAAAAAAAGTAATGCTGGAAAAATTAAAATGGTTCTTTTATAGATCACTGCAAATAAATAAACGTCCCCATTTGTAAATGGATTTTTTTTGCAAATGCCACATAATCTGTTCTGTAAACTGTCCCAGTGTAATTTTATTCAATATTCTGTGTGCAGTCCCTGCATCAAACAGCCTCAGAAGCCCTAGGATCATTTTATATTCACTGGAAGACAGAAAGAAATCCAAAACCTAGTTAAATAAATTGTTCATTTATTCCTTTCCTTTTATGCACCAAGATCTACATGTGGTCATTAATTATAAAGAGACTATTATAGCACCATATTTTCATTCAATACGATGTCCTGGTATATATCAAAGAAGTCCCATAATTAAAACAGAAGGGCCACAATGACAATTAAAATTACAATCTATATGGGGAAAGAAAGTACAGTTCTGCAATTTTTCACCCTGTCACTGTCAGCATGAGGGGATATTCCAGTCACGTCTCTTGTAAAGCAGCCTAAATGCTTCCTCACCAATGCAACCTCAAAAGCATTATCAGCACCTAAGCAAAAGCCTATGCAAGTATAATTTAATACCAAGCCACAGTTTGCAAGTAATAGCGTATAAAGTGATATTTAAGTGGTGTTTTAAGCACACTTCTGATGGCTACAGCCGCTTTTTACTGGTAAATGCATTTTCCTTTGAGTAGTGATTATAAGTCCTGGGTGAAGAGGTCCTGTGCGCAGGTCTGCCCATAAGCCTTACTTCCAGCTGCCAATCTTTCCTTCACAGGGAAGAAAAAGCCACATAGCACCTTGTTCTTACTCTTGTACGCTGTCATCTCTTGAGCCTGATAACTGCAAAAATCATTTCCGCATAACACTTTTCTGCTTCTGCCTCTTAAACCCTGAGACCTTCACATTGTGCATCAACCTGCACTCTTGGCAACCTGCTCCCAAGAAGTGGCTTCCTTTCGAACCCTCCTCGTCTGCCATCCCCTAGCCCTATTTTAAACACTCATCTTGGTAAACATCTGCCTTAATGGCATGCAAAGCCTTTTGGGGAGGAGGAGGAGGGGGTAGCAATATGTATTTGCTACAATTTATTGTCTATAAAAGTCATGAAGAGTGACTTACGACGGTTAAAACTGTGTTTTCCCTTTATAATAACTTTAAAACTGAGCACTCGCCATATGAAGCATGCAATGGGAGACGGAGAAGGTTTTTGTATAATAAAAACTGTGACATGGTCATTTTTTCCAGTTTTGCATTACACAGGCACACTCATGCATGGTGCTTTTTAAATTCTTATTATATGTGAGGTCAGGGGGTCGAATGTCAGAAAGTACTGTTAATTTCACGGGGTTAGGGGAAAGTAAATTCAGAGGGAATACAGATCACTTAGCACAGAAAAGCAGCTCCTCTGAAGTTTGGTTTTTACATTTGTTAGCCGTATCCTTCAGCTGACGAACCATTGAGACCAGTGTGACATTCTGGTCCCTCCTATAATGGTTTGACATGCTGCAGCAGGAAAGCGCCGTTCAGTCGCCCTACTGGATGTGCCAGCTCTAGGCTTCCTCGGAATCAATGAAGCACTAAAACTTCATACAACTGGAACTGAACAAAGCATGTTGCCATTTGGGCTGTGATGTTTAAATTATAGAGAAAGCAGTCAAGATGTCTTAAAGTTCAATCTGACAAGAAATGTAAAATATATTTCTGTCTTCATTCACTGGGAAGGTAGCATCTTGTAGTATATGCTATTGTGAGAGAGAGGCCTTTCTTTCTTTTTTTTAAAAAAGGGGTACATAATGTAAATACCCAATAAGGTATAGAATAGAATATCAGGGCTTTCCTATATTTTGTTGCCTATAAAGCATCTTAATATTAACACAGAAGTAAAACAAAAGTTGGAAAAGAAACTAATCTTTGGAAATACCATTCCATTCCAGGAAAGAGGTATACATGGTGATGTGTGCTGTATTTCTAAAGAGACTGCGTAACTATAGCAAACAAGCTAAGCTGCCTTCTGTTTTAAAACAGTGACAGACAAACAAACAGGATTTACGTTTTTAACAGCTTTCATTACAATTATAAATTGAGAGTTCTGTGTTCTACACAGTTCCCAGTGTATACAAAATGAAGGAATACTTCCATTGGGCTTATTGAAAAAATGTAGAAGGTAAATAAAAGGATATATTTTTATTACAAATACCATGCAACTGATTGGGTTGTCATGGATAGCTAGGCCCACGTTTGGTTGGGTGATTTCCGTTTTATGTGTTTGTATTGTGTCTCTTGCGTGGTTCTTGAATCAAAACCTCATATTGGGCTCAGCTGCCCCTTTATAATTAAATTTTAATGACTTAGGCTGAATGTTTGGGTTTTGGCAGATCGTTTAATAGCGTTAGCATTTAAATGGTCTCAAGTAGCCCCCTGAAAGAAGACATTGTGTTAACTTGGAGGGGGACAGGTCATTTATTCTGCTGATGGGGCTTTTGTTTGTCACCAACAAGAACTACCTATCATCCCAGAACTGAAAAATTTTCAAAATAAAACCAGCCCTTCTAATGAATTTATACACTAGTCGAACCTATGGGGTTTTCAAGTGGATGCGTTTTGGGAAAGACATGTCCATTATTTTAGTTCCCTTCACATTCCATAGTTTCTGTTGCACCTTTTCTGCAAAAACAGAAATGCTGGATAGCAGACAATCTGATCCTGTGCATTTTTACTGAGAAGTCTGTCACATTTTGTGGAATGGGTTCACAGCCTAAGAGAGTCAAGAAAGGTTGTTGCAATGAGACATGAAGGTATGCTACAGCTCTGAAATACTTCCATCACACTGAAAGAATGTGGAGAGGCAAGGATAACTCACAAATGAAAGACACAAACTGAGTAGATCCCAGATGGGTGAGCAGAGGGTACGGAGATAAGTCTAACAGAAGTAGGAAGGGAGCCTCAAATGAAGCAATAGGTAGAACCTCTATAGAGGACCTTGGCAAAAACCAGCTATGGCCCACCTTTTGTAGACATATCACATTACAATGCATTTTAGTTCTTAAGCATATACCTAGGGGTGCTGCAATTTTACAGCCTTTCTGAAAGACTTTCACACTGGGTAAGAACTTAGATTGTTTCATGCTAAGTTCCAAATTACATATTACATGGGAGACCCATGATCCTATCTCCTGATGCATTTTTGGAAAAGGCTTCAAATCAAGCACCCCTGAATCAAATCACAGCTGTGGCACCTGGAGAGTATCTATCCCCCTCCCCCATACACACACTTAACAGTAACTTCAGGAGGCAATTTCTTTCAAGGAAACTTCTTAAGAGAAAGCATTAATATCACATATCTCCCAGTGCCATGGACTGGATCTGAGACACTGCTTTTCTGAAGCCTTTAGAAAACTGAGAGACCCAGAGAGCAATCCTAAGTAAGTACCATTTACACCTCAAAGTAAATTCTATTTTATTTACTGGTGCTTACTTCCAATAAAGTGTTCTTACTGGTGCAGCCCCAGTCACAAACCTAAGACTCTAACCATGCTAATTTACTTCACCGGTCTGCTCTTTATTGCTGACCTGTTGACAATACATAATAGTTTACTGGGCTCTGTATAGATCTGTTCCTTGCTACATACTTAAGAGAATGGAGAATGAGTTGGGCCCAAAGGTAGCTTCCCACATGCAAAAGAAGTGTTTATTATACTTTATATCAGAATTCTGCATGAGACCTGAAACAACATCCCAGCATGTACTTCCACTTGGGCAAACAGAAGTGCTAGTACAGAATTTGCCTATTACAATCACCACGTGAATTCTTGTGCACACTCTGATGCAGACATGTGTGGGATAGCTGAAGTAACAACTTTCATTCATTCATTCATTTGTTTGACTTCTATTCCGCCCTCCCCACAAGAGGGCTCAGGGTGGGTTACAACAATAAAACATAATTTACATTTAAAAACATTAATAAAACAGCAGAATTCCCATAGACACCACCACCAGACAGCAGCCTTGCAACTACCTCCTACCAGTAAAACACAAAGGAGTGGGTAAAAAGAGGGGGAACAAGTCTTTTCAATCAGGCAGTAACTCATATGGGGTGGGGGGAGATGATCAAACTGTAACTCATGCCCCCTGCTGCCAGGAGGTTGGTTGGGAGGCTTTCTGGATGACTGCTGATCCAGCCTCAACCATATGCCCGTGTGGTATTCTGTCTTCACAATTGTTTTAATAAAGGATATATTAATTGAGTACTGTTTCACAAATTTGTTTATACAGAGTAAGGGATGTAATAAACAATTTGTATATTCTTTTGTTTCTCTTGACACAACCATATACTACACCATATATTGCAACCTCCCTAGACCTCAATTATACAGGCATCTTATGCGTTCTAAAAACAATTCATTAAAGTGTCCCGTGCTCAAAGTGCTATCATGGATGTTATTAAAGTGCAATTGCTTTTGGCATCCTATGACACTATTTCTCATATAGAACTCGATTTGCCTTGCATACAGGTACAATACAGGTACAGTATAAGGGTAATTCCAGACACTGTGAATGTCACAGATCAAAAAGACCTATAATCATAGGTACACGTAGTTGGTTCTGTGACTGCATTCTCTAACGGACGGTCCAGATCCTTGTAAGGTCCGTTTCCAAGCTTCTTTCTCAAAGAGCACAGATGTCAAAGATTCATCATAGTTAACCTTCCATATCCCTCTTTGATTTGTCAATTACTTCCAACATTTGTAGAGAATTTCCCCCTGGAGAAGCCCATCCCTTCCATGTTGTGCTAGAAATGACATCATTTCTGGGGCCATGGAAGCATGCACATATTTAAGGCTTGCCTCATCCATTTCCCAGTGCCTTTCCCCCCATTGCCCAGATGAGTGGTGGCAGAGGTCAGAGGTTGGGAGAAGCTGGGAGCGGAGGATCCCCCACTACGGCAGGAGAGCTGTGTTTACAAAGTACACTTATTTGAGGTTGATTATCACATTTTGCTTATCTCCAGTGAAAGTCATGTGGCTGAGAAGAACCAAGGCAGGTATCTTCCTTCCAAAACGTAAGCATTCAGACTTAAACTGAAGTCCCAGTACCTCCTTGCTCTTCTTTTCTGCCAAGGAAGACGTAGGAAAAATTGCTATGCATCTGTAACATACAGGGTTTCGATTCATATTTGTTTATTTTTTCTTCAATATTTCAGAGCCTCTAAAACAATGCTAAATGACTCTTTTGGATAGTGTCTCAAAAAACAAGCTATAATCTGGGAAGTCCCCTGTTCAAATATTTTCTGTGCCCCTGACTCATTGGATGACTCTCTTTTTGCCTCTTCTCATCTGTAATATGGGAGCAACAACACCAGCCTATCTTTCACAGCTCTTGAATGGATTACATCAAGATATTGTGGGTAAAGCACTCTGAACACTGAAAATGCTATATAATGCTAAGTCTTATTATTATTCTCTTTCCTATTCTTTGTACACATATGCGTATGTACATGTGTGTGTGAGTACATATGATTTATGTTTAACGCTGGTAGCTGCATATTTTGCCAGCTGCCTTTTATAATTAAAAAGTTTTCCTTCAAATCCTCTCTCCTGTAAGTATCCTGTTGCCTGAAGTTTTAATCCTTCATTACCAGTTAAAACAAAATCACCAATTAGGCACATGAACACGTCTGTATTAATCTCATTAAGGTGATGGCACCAAATAAATTGGAACTATTTTTGTGCTTTTACTGTGTTCCTATGGCTTTATCAGGCCCTGTGGTCATATACAAAGACCTTACAGCTTAGTCATTTAGAGTCATTCGGTTGTGGACTAAATGTGGCATTACCATCTATGGCTGAAAATTGCTTTCAGCTTTTAAACTGCACTGACTAGTCTGTAGTTAATCTTAGATCATTCACTCGCAAAATTAAATGAGCCAGAACGATGGTCCCTCTCCCTCCCTCCCTCTCGCTCTTTTTTTTGTAAAATAATACATCACAAAACACTTATTTGCCCTGCCCAAAAGAGAGATCAAATTCATTTAAAATCCCATAAACCAGAGTTGTGAATTTTTAATTTTATTTAGTATCACAGAAATAGAGGGTAAGCTATCTTTTCCCTGCACATCATGGCTATAAATTTACATATGGAATACAGTATGATGCATAACCAATCTTTAATCTACCTTTGATGTATACTTTTGCTTCAGTGAGAATCACATGACACTCATTATTGCATATCAAAGAAAGACTGTTTTGGCTTACTTATGTAATTAATCATAAACAATATTTTTTAAAATGTACATGCATTTCTCTCTAGAGTTGTATATAGAGCCTTTCTGTGTGTTCTTAAGGTATAACCTTAAGAAACTAAACGACTTCACAGATTCCTGTATCATCTGAGCAAGGACTTTTTGATGTACATTACACTGCAGGTAGCAATAACCTAGGTCAGACTGTTAAATACGTTTCAAAGAAAATTTCTTATCAGTAATCCATTATGACTGCAATACTTTAGTTAGCTGAAATTGTATTATGCTAAATGAAAGGAAATACCTGGAGAAGTTTGGATGGATGCAGAAACTTTTGCAAATCCAAATCACAAATGACAAACATTTAAGAAATGAACCATCCATTGCAGTTCTAATCCATTTAAGTTCTGTCTCTGACATCATACGCATCTGCCTTATAGAAAAGTTATACCCTAAATCTACCTTTACCACAGACATTTCTGCCATGTTTCTGTTGTGTCTCTCACCAGTTTTGCCCTCTGATAGAAAAACAGAAAACCACAAGAGCACGAGAGACTACTTCATCTCCAAATGTCACAATATTCACAGTTAGAATTATTCTGTGGATTGATTCAGTGGCTCCTGTGGTGGCCCACTGTGCATTAGGGTGGTGTATTTGAAATGAGAAGCATGCTCCCCAGTCAGGGGGCTTTCATGAACTATAAGGCAGAAAGACAGATGAGGCATGTGGTCTTGTTTTTAAGAAGAAAGGAACTGGGAAGAGTTACCTTAGTCAAGTCAAAAATATCCCAGTCTGAAATCAAAAAGACAGAGGCTGAACAAAACAAGTTTGTTTTTTTAATGCTTGTAAACTGGTGTGTCCTTTTCACATAATGAGAGCACATAGAGTAACCCAATAACATGTATTTTTTTTTAATTTAACATATTTACATCCTGCCTTTTCTCCTCAGACTCAAAGCTGTGAGAACACAAAAACTCTATAAGAATTATATAAACATGTACACTTTTTGATAATAAAGTCAATTTATATGAGACTAGTTTTACTCTGAATGAATTGATAATTAGCTTATTTCATTGAGCTGCCACATAGCCTGATCCTATGATTCAGAAGTAAAACCGCTCTGTTCAATGTGGTTTACTTTCAAGTAAGCATGGTATGGATTAATGGTAACAGTAGGCATAACGATGCTCTTTATAAGTGCAAGAGTTTCCACAGATAGAGGGGAACATACAAATTAATTAATTCTAGATTCCTTGTACCATTCTCTCCAAAAGTTTCATACTTTAAAGCAGTGATTCCACTTGGTGACTGACCAGTTCCAATTTACTTGGTATGGCGATTCACTTAAAAAACAAAGCATGCACAAATCAATGAAGTTGCAAAAGCCTGGGACCTAATGTTCATAGTCTTTGTGGCCCACTTTTAGGTTGGAACCAGAGGGTGGGAAATAGTGCTCTAAGTCTCCTGTCTAGCAATTTACCAAACAGTTATCTATCTGTGCTCCTAATATGTTATTTATTCTCATTCCCACAAGAAGTTGCAAGAATAGATTTGATATGCATTATTTTACATATCCAAATATATCCTCCTCCATGTTAACCTCTGTCTAAGATGCTCTTTCTCAGATTTTTTTTAAAAACGCATTTTAAATCAAATTGCCTTGTCATCCAAAAACACATGCATTATGATTTTACTCTTCCATATGACGTACACAACTTGGTGAGGAAATCAAAGATCTGCTTCTGTCTGGGTCTCTGTAAGTGTAGGTATGTATGTGGAGTGGGGGAGAGAATTTCTTGAATCATGTTTTAAAACAAATCTTCAACCTTTTCACAAAAACACCGATGTTAGCTCTTCCCATCAGAGAGGGGGAAATCTCCATATTTTGTTTATTCTGTAAAATATTCTCTCTTTTTTTAATAACCTGAACCAAATAATTTCTCATTTTTACAGGCTTCACTTCCCCTTTCTCACAGTGAATAAATTGCAACTTATTTCCATGAAATTCACAGATGACACAGATCTTTATTTTGCATAAAGGCATAAAGAAGTGTCTAATATCTTCAATATTCATCTGCTAAGTGGACATTTGCATTGGGTTAGAACAGGGTGGGGGAAAGAGCCACAACCCTCCTGCAGTGACAGCTGTACAAAGAGATGACATCTGACAGCTGGGACAGTGCTGAAGGGAGACTCAGATGACTCGCTGCATCCATGATCCAATTACAGCACACATCCCTCTGACAGACCCAGCAGCTTGACTCCAGCATTTGGAAGGACAGTATTGATCTCTTGTCAGAGACCAGTTGCCTGCCTGCAATTGTGCATTGCTGAACTTTGAAAAGCTACAGTACCCTCTTAAATGATAGGGGCAGGCAGGTTACAGGATTCAGGTACAAAGAGAGGTGCAAAGGGTATCTGCTAAATGCTCTAAAAACTTGAACAAATCATAACAATATGACAGTCCAATCATATAACCAAGTAGCCTGGGCTGTTCTAGCCAGCTTACTGCCTGTACTCCTGGCGAGACAGCTCTTTGTGGTTAGCTGGATGATCTTCCTTGATGAAAAGGCCACAGCAATTAGCGTATGCTGGTTGGTTGTGCTGTGTGACAGCCAACGAGATGCCACAATGGCAGCTGCCAATAACTCAAAGTTCTAGGAAACAGACAATTAGGCCTTTGATCCTGACACCGCCATACCTTCTACTCCAGACCTCTTTGCTCTCTCCTTACTGTAAAAGTCCACAAGGTCAGCATGCTACAAATCCCACCAGAGAAACACAACCTGGGCAAAAGGCCAATTATTATTATTACTGCTATTACTACTATCGTTCGTTCGTTGGATGGAATAATTTTTGCCCAAAGTGTGGACTGAAGTTTAATGCATGGGATAAGAAAAGGCAAGAACGTATTAGAAAAAGTGACTAAAAACTGAATAGGTAGAAGGGAAAATGAATCATCACAAAGTAAGAGATCCAGCATATAGAAGACACACTTTGTGGTTAGTATGAATGTTTTTTAAAAAACCATAAAAATTATTTTTTATGCTGGCTGTGTGCCTTTGTGTGTATGTGCACACACACATATGCGTTAAGCTAAAAATTATGCTTTATATTTAATATATACATTATCATTAAACAGTATGTGCCATGTATTATTTTATATACTACATCTATTAAAATCTGTATAATTGACCATTAAACTAATTTAGTATTTCTCTTATAAACTCAATCTGTTCCTTTGTGTTATGTAGCTGCGTCTCAATGGATACAACATAATATTTGTGTTATGAATTATTCTATATGCTGTATATGATTAACCCTTTTACATTTTTAGTCACTTTCTATCATTCAGTGAAAAGTTGTATGCAAACCCTGTATAACTTATGTGTTACTGTCCAGGTATGGGGCACAAAAAATACACAGAACTGTAATTAAAGTCTGCCACCTAACAATACCATACATTTATTGCTTTCTGGCAAAATAATCAGGAGAAAAAGACATTTGGCAGATACAAAGCACAACAGCTTGGATTAGCATCCCACTGATTTGGTATTCTAATGGGTCCTGATTGTCTCTTTCTTGTACACACAAAACTTCCACTGGAGTCAAGTACTCTTGACATGCATCTGAAGGATAAGGTGATTGCACACCAAAATACAGGGGTTGAAAAGCACAATGGAGGATTCAAAGAGCTCTCATGAAGGTACTTCTGACAACACAGCGTTGAAGTTGCTTTTTAAAATTTGTTTGAATATTTGAATGTGTATTTACTTTTTTAACATTCAGGGTGAGCACTGTTCACCTGAACGACAGGCATGAAGTTAACAAATCCAGTCAATGATGAATGTTTCTTCTTTATGCCAAACTGAAGACCTAGGCTAGAATATCCACGATGAACAACCCTGTGTGTGCAGGGTTTCCCTGTTTTTACTATGCTTGTCTGAAGCTGCATCTGTTGTACCCAGCAACAGCTAACCCACGTCTCTGAATCAGAAGCCCTATATCTAGAACTAGCTTGATACCTGTGCTTCGCTACAGTATTTAACTACTTTAAATCCAGTTATAATATGGGTATATAACATTTTTTGGTTTGTGGTGTTGTTGTTTTTTGAGTTGGCAACCCTAGTGAACTTTGAGGGAAAGACTGGGAAGTGTATTTTACCTCAGGACACATTCAATGACTCCCAATAGCAACTGCATACTGTTTAGAAGGTGGGGGGTGCGGACCAATCAGGCCGCATATGCAAATGACCTGTGTTCCAACTGTCTCGGGGGGGGGGGGTATGAGGTGTGGAATGTCGTGAACCCCAATCAGCCCACATACGCAAATGACCTTGAAACACTGGCCCAATCAGGGAAGAGTGGCCAAGCTGGCAGTGTGCAAGGGTGCAAGCAGGCAGCAGCCTGCCTGCCATACAGGGAAGCTGTATCCCTTTGGGAAAACACATTTGAACCCCTTTTACACTCTTAGGAGGCAAATTTCTTAAAATCTCTTCTTAGTGAGTGTTTACATCATGAAAGGAATGTTCATGTTTCTAGGTCCAGGGGTTTGGGCTGGGCATTGATGAGTCAGTCAGGACACTTGTCTTTAGATAGACAGATAACAGAACTCATCAGAAATATTATTGTAGAAGTAAATTCCAGGAAGCCTGAAACCATATCACAGTGTGTCCGTTTCTAAAGAAACAGGCTTTGGTAGACAAATAGTTTATAAGGGTCTGATACCAACGCTTTATTCTGAAAAAGATTATATAATGGTAAAAATGAGTTTTTGTTTTGTTTCCAGGCAACAGAAGTACCTACATATGGAATAACTAGAATCATACTTGGGGATGAATTGTTCAATGCTATCAAGATCCTGTTCAGACTGTTCAACCAAGGTTCTTGCTGAAATATGTGATGTTAGTCCAGAAAGCTCTCCACATGATACCAGTGTTGTGAAGAGGTTAGAGTAGAGTAGTTGTGAAGTAGGTTAGAGTAGAGTAGTACTAGGATCTGGGAGAACCAGGTTCAAATCCGCACTCTGCCACAGAAGCTCACTGGGTGACCTTGGACTAGCGATGGGCATAAAACAGGAAAAAAACGAACCCAGAGTTTTGTGGTTCGTCATGTTCCATGAAACTCGAGCTACAAACTTTTATGAAATTGTCCCGTTTCGCAAAATGATTTGTTAGGTTTGTGATTCATTAGATCCCGGGGCCCTACAACGGCCCCTTTCATACCCAGATGCCAAACTCGCAGGGAGACTTCAACAGGCTCTTCTCTAGCCACCATCCAAGTAGCTCTCTTGAGGCTCTCTTTGCTGGCTTTTCTCTCCTGTCCTCCTGCTTTCTGCCACTGTTGGAAGAAAAGTCAAGTGGAGAGGATCTGCTTGGGTTTTCCTCTCTTCAGGTTCTTTTTGCTGACGTTTCCTTCCTGACCTCCCACTGCTCTGACATGCCCTCCCCCCGCCTCCAATTTCTTGAAGGAAAAGCCGAGCAGAGTAGATCTGCTCAGGATCAGCTCCAGGGAGCTTGGGGGAAGGGGGGTGGGAAGGCATGTCAGAGCAGCAGAAAGGAATGGGAGGTAGAGAGCCAGGGAAGGGTTCTTGAAGCTGGCAAGCAGCAAGCAGCAGCAGAAAGAGCTGCTGAGGCTGCCGCCATCACTGCTACTCCACTATCTCGTTCTTAAAAACAGAGAAGGGAAACAGAGAGGGGAAGAAGTCTCTGACTACAGTTCCCAAGTAAACTTGCGCAGATCAGCATTGCTCAGCTCTCAGGTTGGCAGGGAGAGCTGCCTATCAAGGTTATGTGGGCTAAGATTAGGGCTTCCACGGCAACAAAAGGTCTGCAGACTTTCTGGGCCTATGTTGCCTAGGAAATCAATGGTGCCAGCCTGTCTGGCACCACGAAGCATTCACGATCACGATTCATGAATCGACCAAATCATCCCAAAAAGTCATGGATTTCGTGAAAAACACGGCCCCATGAAACATGTTTTTGTGATACACAAATTGGCCCGATTCGTCATGAAATTTTATTCATATTTCAATTTGTGCCCATGTCTACCTTGGACCAGTCACATTTTCTCAGCATACAAGGTTGTTGTGAGTATTTAATGGAGGAGAGGAGAATTATGTAAGCTGCTTGGGGTCCCCATTGGGGAGAAAGGAGGGCTATAAATGAAGTAAATAAATAAAATGATGCATCAGATTGAGGGAATCACAAAAAGGGAAGTGCTGCACACAGCACAGGCAGCAAAAATGTCAACGTCTGTGTGTCTACGTATACATGTGCATGACTTTAATTTTAGAACTTAACAAGCAATGCCTAAGCAGACGAGATAAGCACTTTACCTGCCAAGTGTGAGACGACCTACCTCATGATCTGGTCATTCTAACAATATAGCTGCTGCATTGATATCTGAATAACTGCTTCTAAGAGCATTGTTGGAAGGGGTCTACCTAACTAAAAATGATACAAGTCTTCCCCAGAAATAAAAATACACGGAGCAATTTTTAGTATGGTTCATTAATACCTCGTTAATTTTTTTCTGAAGACTTCTTTTGATTGTGATACTCCTTACTGGCAATTCTTAATTGTTGACATTAAAAAAAAATTGCTGAGCTGAGCAAAGAGGAATGTTGGCTCCAGTGCACTCTTTACTTCTGAGTCTCAAAAATTAAGCATAACTGGCACAGTAGCTTAATAACCTCTCCCAAGAACCATAGTTCAATCCCTAGTGCCATCAGAAAGGTTAGGCATTTAAATCTTGGCAAATAGGCAGTTTATGAATCTCTCTGCACACAGCCAATGGAGTCAATACAGAAAATCTAGAAGAGAGCAAGAACTATTCTTATTAAAAAGAAAGGGTTATATCTATACATTCTTTCTCCTAAAGGTAGCTTATCTGTGAACAAAAAAAAATTCTATATGAGTACACTGCAGAAAATGCATAAATAGTATGATTCTAGGTGGGTGGAGCGCCAGCAAAGATGGCAGATGTTTACTGTACAAGCTCTGTCTTATAACACTTCTAACAAACATCATGGAGATACCGTGGACTGAATTGGAAGTTGGCTACAGAGCAGAGTGAACTATGCAGAAAATATTATATGGGCCTTATATTTAGGGAAGAAGTCAATACAGATAGTAATCTTTGTAGTGTTGTTCAGATCTTGGGCACTGAATCCAAATAAGAAACTCGACATTCAAGGGCAACATTAAAGTAGTTCTTTCAGTTTCTATGGTCAAATCCACATTCACCCATTACCCGCATGTTTATCGGATATCTTCCGTTTGCCTCCAATCCGCAATTTTTTCCTCTTCGTTCACATTCCTGCTTCCAATCCGTCTTTCTCGCGCGTCCCTCCGGTCACATGGCCACTCGAAAACCGCTTTTTTGGGCGGGACCTTTTTTTCCCGCTCATTTTTTTTATTGTTTTGAGCGCACTTTTCCGTTATTTCGATCTTGCCTTATAAAGAAACATCATTGAAGATAATGATGCCTCTCTTTCCCCCACTGACAGCACTGATGGCTCTCTCCCGTTTCTTTTTTGGAAATTTGGAAGCATGTGGGAAGCTTTCGTGGGCATTTCCTATGCAGGACAGTTCAGTGCCTGAATTTTACTGAAGTTTCACTTCCTTGGAGTGTCATTATTTCGATATTTCATAATTTCGATATTACAATAATATAAAATAAAAAAAATAAAAAACAGTTAAAAAGGAAGTTTCGCGAGTCCGTTCTGAGGATGGATTCACCCCAAAATGATTTTTCAAACTACCAGATTTGATTCAGAAACAGCATAATCAATAAATCCAATGCTATGAAGTCAAA
Organism: Eublepharis macularius; assembly: GCF_028583425.1. Lineage (NCBI taxonomy): Eukaryota > Metazoa > Chordata > Lepidosauria > Squamata > Eublepharidae > Eublepharis > Eublepharis macularius. Next base: position 188,641,888 of record NC_072791.1, read on the forward strand.
AACAGTCTTTTGCAGACTACGGAGCACTTGCAAGTTGAATCAGCCAATAGGAACTCTCGGAACGGCCGGAGAGACAGGAAGGGGGGTGGTTTTTTAAAAAACCGCGTAAATTGCGCATTGGCCCGTTCACGGCCACTGTGAAACTCCCGTTGAAAACCTGTGACCACATATTCGGGAGAAATATGAATGAAATGCGTCTGTTTAATGAGGTAATGTGACCGGCACTCGGGATTGCGTGGGGAATGCGGGGAATGTGACTTAGAATGAGTAATGTGGATTTGCCCTATATTTGATATTCTCAAAGATCTGAAGACCTCATCAATATTGTTGGTACCTGGTATCTCAGAAACATTGTACACAGAATGGACCATTGAATTGTAAATGGATGGCGTCAAAAATCGTGCAAGGAAGCCAGCAGCCTTCTGTGAGTATTGCACTATTTTAAAGATGTGCGAAAATGGCTCGTGTCTGGTTTGTTCAAAGCTACTTTCTTTTTTAATTCTTCCATTTCTCCCTCTTCATTTATTATCTGTAATTTCAAGAAGAGCCCATTAACCAAAAATGGCCCATGAAATGATAGCTACAACAAGAACCTACTGAACCCTGGATTTACATATCATTAAAATATATAACAATGAGGTTCTTCGATCATTAATAAAACAAAAACCATGAATAGTACTTTGTACTCATTGCACATATGTTTTCCCTCTTTGCAGGACTAGCACCATTGGATGCAATCCACTGGGAATGGGACCACACCGAAGATTTACCAATTTCAACATTCTAGTCAAAGGTAGCAACTTCCATTTTACCCTATACTAGTTTTAGGAGAATGTTAAGCTTTGCACTGTTTATTTTTGTTATTTATAGTTAGATTTATAGGCTACTTTTCAGTCATTGGTGTGTGGGTTGGTAATGTTTGGAATTATTGTTTTGTTAACTGCTGCTTCATCCTCTTTCCTGAATGAGTCATATGGATAGTCCTACCCAATCAGAAATACCATAACAAATAGAATGATGTCACAACGCTACAAATAATGTGATGCTGATCACTAGACAACAGTAAATAAAATCATATGAGTTGACGTGACCAGTCAGAAGTGGCTGTGTGACAGCACTGCAGAGAGAATATCAGAAATGTTAACATATTTGTGAATGTTTTCACAAGAAATGCTTAAACCAACAAAAGAGGAGACATTTTGGCACTGTTGGAATGTGCTAAATTGTCGCAGTTCAGCACTGATGTGCAATAATGTCACTGACTGACATGACACTTTGCTTCTAGTTCAGTTTTATTTCATTAGCAGTAGTTAGTGAATCAAATTCCTAAAATAGTAGAGTTTTGAAATCAATATTCAACAACCTTATTCTCTGAATTCAGGCCATAGTCAGATGCAAGCTTTGAAAAACAGAGTTTACATTTTTATTTTTTTCTTTCATAAGCATCATAAAAAAATCAAACTGTTCTTATTATCACATTGGGAAACAAGCATAATCCACAGCCCCTTATCCAAACCACTTGCAAACAGTTTAGCATATACATTTTTGCACTGATTTCCTCCCCAGTGCCCTCTCTCTTTCCCTCTTAGTCTTTTTATAGGCTCCTTGACATCAATACACTAGAATGAGCATTAATGTTATCTGCTTGAACCATTGTATCTGGGAATTGCTGTGCCTGGTTACGGTAAAGCTTTCCCAGTCTATTCCTAATGCCATGTGAAATTAGGAGTTATTTAGACTGTAGAACGATACAGATGAAATGCTGCACAAATAATAAACTGTTTTGGATCATGTTTTATGAACTAAAGCCTGTGGAGCTGGGATAATGATTTTCAGCTTTTACCTGTATATTACAATCCCTACCAGAATAATTCTGAGGACATTCTAACAGAAGAAAGCAAGCATGCTTTCTCTGCAAATTACTTACTTTCGACATATTAATATCTGAAAAGTTCTGATTCTTATTCCCAACGGTAAGCAGATTTTCAGCTAAGACTGAAAAAAGTGCATAGCTTATTCTCAAAAGAGAATTTTATGATAATGCAATTGTGAAGAACTTTGCCCACACACGCACACACCAATAATAATGTATACAAAAATATAATATAGTTAAGGGAATTAGAATTGCTAGGGAAATAAACACCTGCAAAAAAAAAAGATATAATTTATCTATCATGGCTCTCCATCAGTTTATTCAAGCACATTAAGATCTACCTGTATGATCTTGAAGTTCACTCTGCAAAATTAACTTCCAAAAGCAGTTTGCAGACTATAGAGATGCAGAAGAAGTCAACTAATATGCAATTGATATCCCAGGGCTGGCTCAAGATGTTTTGGCACCCCATGTAACTCTCAATCCAAGAGAGTTCCCTGCCCGAAACGCCAGAGCCCGAACAGATAGATTGCTTGCTGCTTCAAATGGCCACTTGTGCAATTTGGCCAACCCTGATAGATCCTTGATGGCCAACCCTGATAGATCCCTTGATGGTGACCAAGGCATGCTGCCTTGGTCCCCACTTTTTTGAACTCGTGGGCATCTTTGGAATTTTGACCCAGGGTGGTGGGTGCAACCACAAAAATGACTGTGGCAGGAGGTGGAGCCAACCACACAGAGGAAGCTGAAGTGCAGGAAAAAGAGGGGTGATTTTAAAAATACACTGGGAAACATGACTGAGAGAGAATAAAATGAGCACTGTGGTGGCAGCTGCTGCTGAAACAACATTATTATTTTAACCTGTACAGTCGATTGACTTGCCAATGGACAATCAGAAGCCCTACTGGGCAAGCTGGAGGCCCCATTTGGTCCCTCCAACTTTCTGAAAACACTTGGTGGGTTCCAAGAAAGGTGTTGGCAGGCACCATGGCACCCACGAGCACTACATTGGGGATATCTGGAACAGAGCATTTGGTAGAACTATAAACTATTCTGTTTCTCAAGTGAAATGGGGAAGGTGAAAGAGCTGAATTATGCTTATAATTTTGCAACCATTTTGCTACTGTTGACAAAAGTACCACTGATTCTGCTTCTATTCATGGAAAGCAGGAATTCACCACATTTAAGGCCTGAGGATCACATGATGGCTTAGGGCTTTCTCCTTTGAGCCTAATCAAAACACCCCTTTTTAATGACAGTTTAAAGGAGAATTTTCACAGTGGCTGCAGGAAGAATAACTACTACCCTCACCACTAGGCTGAATGTAGCTAAGCTGTACTTTCAAAATGGGGTGGAGCAGCCTGTTGCTGGGTGCCATCCCTTCCTCTTTAAACTTTTAAAGCCCTCCCCCAACTAAACTGTGACGCAGCATTGCAGTATGTCTTGGTAGGGAAAGGGAAACTGAGGGGGTTTCTGGGCTGTGGGAGAAAGAAAAGGGGAGGAGTAGAGATTGGGGCATAATAGTGGCAGCAAGCAGAGTGGGAGGGGGGGTTGGACACTGTTCCTGTCCATTGCTGTGTAGGATTGCCAGGTGTCTGGTATTCACCAGGACAGTCTGGTATTGGGGGGGGGGGGTCTGTCCGGGAAAAATGTTCCCCAAATACTGGACACTTGGCTCTTCCCTTGGCAGCTCTGTCACCTAGCCTGGGTGTCCAGCCTCTCTCCTACAGGGTGCTGATGGGAGCAGGCTGCCTGGCTGGCCTCCTGCAGCTGCATTGCACCACTCAAGAATAGAGATGGGCAAGAATTGAATTATGACCCCCAAAAAACGCACGAACCAGGCTGGTTCATGGTTCGCGAACCAGTGGTTCGTGGAAGCTCATTTCAATGAACTGCCACGAAATGGATTACTGGTGCATTTGGATCGTAAAGGGGCAGTTTAAATGGCCATTTCCCCAGGGAAATGGCCATATAAACGTTTCCTGTGGCTTGCAAGTGGCAGGTCCCTTTAAACTATCAGGTGGCAGGCGGCAAGGGGGGATTTCGCGGGCCCACGCAGTGGCAGAAGAGGCCAAAAACAGCTTTCCCACCCCTCGCAGGAGGAGGGGGAGGACGCCATGAGCCTGCAGGGCAAGGTAAGTATGGAGCTGGGGGTGGGGGTGGGGGCTGGGGTTTGGGCAGTTTAAAGGGCCCTGCCGCTTGCAAAGCAGGAAAGGGCCCTTTAAACTGTCAAATGGCCCTTTCCCTGCCACTGCTAAGCAGCCTGAAAGGGGCACTTAAACCCCACGAACCACAAACTATGAACTGGTTCATAAACTTGCCCCAGTTCATGGTTCCTGGTTCATGAAAATCCACGAACCACGAACCTCATGGTTCGGGGATTTTTGTGGTTCATGCCCATCTCTACTCAAGAGTGGGTAGCAGCCCAGGTGCCCAACCAACCTCATGTGGATGAGCAGCGCTGCCTGGGAGCGGCCAGCCAGCCATGAGGCATAGAAGTGGCCCAGTTTGGTGACATCATAGAGACTTCTAGGGTCCTCTAGTCCAATGCTCTGCACAATGTAGGACATTCATAACTACCCCTCTCACACACACACATACACCACACACACACACACCCCAATGACCCCTGCTCCATGCCCAGAAGATGGCAAAACAAAATAGGGATCCTGAGCCAAACTGGCCTAGGGAAAATTGCTTCCTGGCCCCAAAGTGGTGATTGGCATTACCCTGGGGGTGTAAAAAGGGCCCACAAGAACTAAGCACTGATGTAACCTTTCCTGCCCTCTCTCTCATGATCTGCCTAGGTTCACAGAATTAGCATTGCTATCAGATGGCCATCTAACCATCTGCTTAAAAACCTCCAAAGGAGAGCCTACCACCTCCTGTAGCAAAATCATCATGCTGGCAGGGATTCCGTGTACACTATGCATGCCCACACAAAAAGAAGGTTAGTGACACCCCCCTCTCCCTGGGGTCCAGTATTGTTCTGTACTCCATCTGGCCACCCTATTTCTGTGCTACTTGCTGTTGCAGGGTGGGTCATATTTTCAAGCATTAACTTAATAGAATTAACTCAATATAATTAACCCAATAAAATTCTGGACAATTAGAAAAATTGAGATTTTTAGAAAGACTAGTCCCTTGAACTCTTGAATGTCTGCTTCTAAGGGCTCTTCAGATAAAAAAATAGAATTTTGAGCTTTAAAGTAGTACTAACCCAATCCAACCTTAGAGCACACAGAATGCTGTGAGGGTCTGATCAGGACAGGAATGGGGAGCCGTATTACAGGGGATGCAGAAGCAGCTATGCTACAGAAAGGACTGCTGTTTATTCCTTTTAAAGAAGAGCTGTTTATTTATCCAATCAGAGTGCATAGAAATTACAAGCACAATGAATAAGCTGGCAAGGGCCAAGAATTTCCAATTCCCTCAGCATTGATATTTAAATGCTAGAAAACATGATTTCCTGTAATGGTCATACTAAGTATGAGAAAGTCATTCAGATCCTCCATAACTGAATAATGACAGCAACACTATTTGGCAACAATTAAGAACATAAGAACACAAGAGCCTGGCTGGATCCAACTCATGGTCCATCTAGTCCAGCATCCTGATTCCTTTCTCACACAGTGGCCAACCAGTTACTCTGGAGGGCCAGCAACAGGTCACAGAGGCCTGTCACAGAGACCTTCCCCTGATACTGCATCCTGGAACTGGTATTTGAGGTTTGGTGGTAGAAAGTAACAATAACAATAACAATAGATGTATATACCGCCATTCAGGACAACTTAATGTCCACTCAGAGCAGCTTACAAAGTATGTCATTATTATCCCCATAAAAATAATCACCCTGTGAGGTGGGTGGGGCTGAGAGAGCTCCTAGAAGCTGTGACTGACCCAAGGTCACCCAGCTTGCTTCAAAGTGGAGGAGTGGGGAATCAAACCCGGTTCTCCAGATTAGAGTCCCACTCTCTTAACCACTACACCAAATTGGGTTTCCAGGTGTCTGCTGGTGGCAGGCAAACTCCCAGCTGTTTGTCCCTCTGCCTGCTGTTCACTAGTGATTGACAGGAGGTGGCAAGCTACCTGACAATCACCTGCCACTGGAAATCAATCTGGAAAGCATGCAGTGTGCGCCTAGTAGGGTATGACATCACTTCCTGAAGTGACATCATCATGTTGGCCGCAGGGAGTGCTCCCTCTTCAAACCCTGCTCTCCCCTGACTCCACCCCCCAAATCTTCAGGAATTTCCCAACCCAGACTGACAACCTTAGTGCATGGTTTGAGGGACACAATCCTTGAAAGTTTCAGTCCAATATATGGAGAGAAAAACTGCAGCCATAAATGTATTTCATAACCAGCCTCTCGGGCTTTGTACTTTGACTGGCTGGCAACTTCCTCTTCTGAGGCCAGGAGACCATGACTGAACAAGAACCAGAGGTGCATTTGGAAGAAGAGGATGACGAGCTTGACAGCAAACTGAACTATAAGCCGCCACCTCAGAAGACACTGCAGGAGCTGCAGGAGCTGGACAAGGATGATGAGAGCCTTACAAAGTACAAGAAGTCTCTTTTGGGGGATGCGGCTGTAGTGGCAGACCCAACAGTCCTCCATGTGACTGTCACTCGGCTTACACTGGTATGTGACACTGCTCCAGGGCCAGTAACCATGGATCTCACTGGGGACCTTGAGGCACTCAAGAAACAGACCTTTGTGTTAAAGGAAGGTTCTGAATACAGAGTCAAGATCCATTTCAAAGTAAATAGGGAAATAGTATCAGGTTTGAAATACGTGCAGCACACTTACCGGACCGGGGTAAAGGTGGACAAAGCTACATTCATGGTGGGTAGCTATGGGCCACGGCCAGAGGAATATGAACACCTCTCGAGGAGAGGTGCCCAAAGGCATGGTAGCTCGAGGAACCTATCGCAACAAGTCCTTCTTCACTGATGACGACAAGCATGACCATCTCACCTGGGACTGGAACTTGTCCATTAAGAAGGAGTGGACAGAATGAGTTCCTCCTCCTTTTCTTCCCTTTGCTTCCTCCTGCCTGTATTATTCCAGGTGTGCCTATCCTTGGCACCTGCATGCCACACTTATTCCACCCAGCCCTTTTACTGTCGCAACAGATTCTGTTAACACAGGCCTTTGGACAGACTCTGTCTCTCCTGCTGCTGCACTGAAAATAACTGCAAGGAATTAAAACTAAGATTGAACATCCTCCTCGGGATCTGTCCTTGAAGTGCCTTTATGGGAAGACACGCCAACCCAACTACTGCTATCAGGGCAAATAGATTGAACTTCCACCCCCATGTAAAGATATTTTACTGTTAGCCTTTCCCCCTCACAGTTTGCATTTACTGGACACATCTTTGCCCCTAGGTGGCTTGTATTTTGATTCAGCTACTTTAAGTGCAATTCCCAAACCTGCATTTGGAAATCTTGCCTTGAAAGGTAACAGGAGACACATTTCCTGGCCTGGCCTGTCACAATTTCAGTGTCTTTGAAAATAAAGCTGGTTTTGTTCTTTGCTAAAAAAAAAAAAAAAAAAGCTAATAAATATAATGTCAATGGCATGCTTCTTTATCCTCACTTTAAATACCCCCATTTTTGTTTAAATGTAAATGTTTAAATGTAAATGCTTGAGCACACAATCACATGAACCAACATAGATATATATAATGTAATTACATATCATGTAAGTCATGTTTTCCCCCCATAAAATGGAGTATGTACATTTATAATCTCAGGTATCCATTACTTTCTGCTTACAGCGATGGCAGCCCAATGCCTCAATCCTGTGCAAAGCTACAATATAAATATAGTGGCTCTATGGACAATTACGGTATAGAGTGTTAGCTCTAGTTCTCTCTTCTCACGTACTCAAAAGTACACAGAATTTAAAGCAGAGTAAAATAAAAAGGTCTGGAGGGACTCAAACCTTAATTTTATCCCTAGGCTAGATACACAGTGGCAAAGCATGATGGCCTCTTCTCATGCTTCCTTGCTAATACGCCTCAGCACTGACCTTCGGGGAAACCAAGCCCTCCTGGGCTATATGGTAACCTAACATGATTGCTTATATGCCGGATTCTGTGGTGCGGGCTGGCTTTGTGAAATATGATGCAGTTTACTTTTAACTAGAACTCAACTGAGACCCAGAGTGGAACAGGAAACAGGCCTCCAATGGCGAGAGATAAATGCCTAATTTACTGTCCCACTTAATCCAGCACTTTTTTTCCTTAAGTCATTATCCCTTAGTTCTCATTATTGTAGCAGTGCAGGGATGAAAGACAAGTGCAGTGAAACCATGATTTCAGCACTTCTGTTTACAATAGACACAGTCTATACAATTTATCAAGGAGAAGGGGGGAAAATCAGAGCAGCTGAGTTGTTACATGGAAAATTAAAGGCAAATATAATAAGGGCTAGTAATCCCTTGCCTGGCTCAAACTCATTCTTATGAGGAAAATACCATGCACGGCTACAGATTAAAAAAACCTGTTGGTAGAGAATTATTTATATAATACCATTAATTGGTATGCAACAAATGCTTGTGTGTGTGTATTTGTGTGTGAGAGAGAAAGAAACAGAGACAGAGAGATACACAATTAATTTGTAAAAAATATGCAGGCTGTTTTTCAGTTTGACATTTCTTCTAGGCAATCCAATCTTTGAAAGCCAGTTAGGCCAGTAAAGCATAGATTCAGTATGGTGTTGTATACGGGACTGGGGGAAAATATAGGTCAGTGATAGGGGGATGGCAACCAGTGAGAGTCTGGGAGAGTGAGTCTCTCTCTCTCTCTCTCTCTCTCTCTCTCTCTCTCTCTCTCTCTCACACACACACACACACACACACACACATCACCCCTTAGGTTCACATGCAAGATTCAGGTCCAGCAGCACCTTAAAGACCAACTAGATTCCCAGGATATTTGCTTTCGAGACACAGAACTCCCTTTGTCATATCTAATGAAGGGAACTCTGATTCGCAAAAGGTCATACCCTGGAAATCTAGTTGGTCTTTAAGGTGCCACTGGATCTAAATATTGCTCTTCTACCCACCTGAAACTATGTTCATATGGTGCTCTTGGATAAGTCTCTTAACATTCTCAGTTCCCATTCTTTAAAGCCCGTCTGACGGGGAGGGCGGTCTAAAAATGTAATTAAATAAATAAACACAACAACACTAATTAATGACAAAGGGCTTTACATTTGTTTTCCAAGTTAAAAGCACTTTATTTATTTATATCTCAATAGTCTTGATTTGCCTTACAAAACACTCTAAATAAATAAATAATTAAATAAATAAATAAATAAATAAATCACTGTTAAATGCAGTGCATTTTTATTTTTAAAAATGGTGCTAGTACCTTACCAGCTAAAAGAGGTGCTGGAACACCACACCAGCAAGTACCAGTACAAAAAAAGTGCTGGATAAAAACTGCCTCCGCTGAAAGAGATCAACGGGCCACCATTCCGTTTTTAGCAAAGCACTGTTGTTTGTCTCCAGGATCTGATATCCAGAGAGGTATAGTGCCCCTGGGGGGCGGGCGGGTTCCCTCTAGATATTTAATGAGCCCCACTTGTTTCTGACTTTAGCCCAGATGTCAAGATAAAGTGCAAATTCAACTTTTTTCAGCTCCCCCATCCAACCTATTCACCCCTTCCCTCTCCCACTTGTGGTCCTGATCTTTCAAATTTCTTTGCTTTTTTAATTGTATTGAAATTATTAAGTAAACAGGGAATACTGAAAAGTAAACGAGAGCAAACTCACAATTGTAGTCCTTATAAAACCTTAAGTATTTTATATAAAGTCCAAAGTGCAATATATGATTCATAGACGGTCATGAATGTTTTGGTTTCAATGCAAGATGTGAGGGAAAATGCACAACAAAAAGATCCATGTCATATGTATTTCCTGAGGAAGCTTTGCAAAACAAGGAAAGAAAGCCGGTGTCTTGTTGAAGTAAAGTGACACGGCAAGTGGCAAGGCTGTGGAATGACCTTGTTGTTTTTATCTGAAATATACAAAGTGAAGGACATATGAGATATATCTGCCTACTTTTGAACCTGACTTTGTAACTTACCTTGAGTAATTACAGGAGACTCTTATGGAAAACAAGGTTTTAGACTGTTACTGTAATGGAGATATCAATATGTGGATCCTTTCCTATTTATGAATCATATATTGCACTTTGCACTTTATATAAAATACTTAAGGTTACATAAGGACCACAATTGTGAGTTTGCTCTCGTGTTTACTTTTCAGTCTTCCCTGTTTACTTTATAGTTGCAGTGGGCTCCTTAGTGCTTTTTTTGACATTTTCAGTACTGCAATACTCTTCTTTTTTGGTTCTTAATTGTACAGCACCTAGCACAACATTTGACATGTTATTAATAACAGCAACATCTCCCACCTGCCACTGGCCAAGTTCCTCATATCTCCTGAGCGTCATTCTCAATAGGCCAAGTCTACACAACAAAAGACATGCTAGCCCTTTCTACAAATGCTGCACGTCTGCACTGGCATGTACCAAGAAACGGAGCAAGGGAGAAGAAAGAGATTTTTCCTGCCTCACCTCTGCCTACAGAGCCCCATTGCGATGCCAAAAGAGAAGCCACTGCCATACCCAGTAAGGGATGTGGAGCCAGCCTATCAGTCCTGCCCGCTCTCTCCGCCCTGCCCACTCAGCCTTCTCATTAGTTTAAATGAGCTCCTTTCTTCTCAGCCCCCACTGCTATTTTTTGCCAGCCACAAATAAACTTGACTTAGGTTAAAGACAGTGCTTTTTTTGTTTTTTAACCCCAGCACAGATGGCCCAAGCCCTGCCAGCCAAAAAGAGGTGCTGGTACATTGTATGCGCATGTATCGGCACCAAAAAAAGCCTTGGTTAAATGCATGCAGTTCTAGCAACCTCCTGTTTCTGACAGTGGTCTGCTGCTGGCTCAATGAAGATTTGGCTGCTCAGTGTGTATTTTATGCTGGTATTATGCTCTGGCTTTTTAAAATGGTTTTTTAAAATTGGTTTTCAATTATTTTGTTTTATCATCTTATCTATAAGTTGCCTTGAATAGGTCTCTGGAGTGGTAGCATATAAACTGTCTAAATCAGTAGAAATAATGAATAAAATAAAATAAACCTCACAGTATTAGATGTATATCCAATCATACACAGGCTGCATGGAGTAGGAATTTCCCGCCATTTCCCACTAAGCCCCCCCACAACTTTGGTCCTGGGCATCAGCAGACCCTCAGGAACAGCACGGGGAGGGGGCAAAGTAGGACTAGGGAAATCAGGAGAAATTGCAATCCATCCCCTTCTGCAAACAGAGGAACTGTGTGGCTGGATTCATGCCACGACCCTCCAAATGCTCTTAACGTCTCTCTCTCAGAGTACAAACAGACATGACAAAGATCAAAGATTTCCATTTGTCTCTTAAATGGCAACTTGCAAGTGAATATCCTCATTCTCATCAGGACTGGGTAGGGTTCCCAGCCTCCAGTTGAGGGCTGGAGATCTCCCAGAATTGTAACTCATCTCCAGACTTCAAAGATCATTTTCCCCGGAGAAAATGGCAGCTTTGGAGTCTGGACTCTGGCATTATACCCCTCTGCGGTCCCTCCCTTCTCCAAAGCCCACCCTCAGATTTCCAGGAATATCTCAACTGGAGCTGGCAACCCAAAGACTGGATGGTGAGGGAAGACCGGCTGAAACCTTCAAACCCCACTAGGTTTCACTAATCAAATTGATTTCCAGCTTTCTGGTATTAACACTTCAAGAGACAAGTATTTTAAAAACTGGAGAGAGCGGGAAAGAGTAGGAAAACAGATGGGAGGGATTTCCCCACTTTTCAATAACACTACATTCCCTATCCATTTGTCTCTTCCTTTGAGATGCTGAGAAATGTAAAGAGACTGGAGACAGGAGATCTCCAACATAATCTTTTGGCTAGTTGGCTTATACTTCGTGTCTTTCAGACTGAGGAATTGTTCCTGTTCCAAACACAAACCCTTGCCCATCAGCAGGACATAATATGGCCATTCATCAGGCAGGCCATTCTACAAGGTGGGGGCCACAACAGAGAAAGTGTGTATGTGGGCTGTTGTTGATTTGCCCATTTTGCGGGCAATGAATGAACCTGTTCAGATGAGTGAAGCTGACATGGCAGAGCACAGGGAGAGAAGTGGCCCCAGAGATAGGAAGAACCAAGACCATGAAGGGCTTTGTATGTGACAGATAATAACTTGAATTGAGCTCAGTAACTGATGGCTAATGGAGGGCCTGCAGAATGGGAATAATATGCATGTTCCACCCAGCTCCCAATAATAACCAAGCTGCAGCATTCTGCACTAACTGGAGGAATATGAGAGTTGACTTCAAGGGGACACCTATACAGAGGGCATTACACTAGTCTCAGTGGTATCATCGCATGAATCCAGGCGGCCAGAACAGCTGTGTCAAGGTAGAGGGCCATCTTACGGGCTATACTGAGTTGGAAGAAGACATTTTTTGCAGCTGCATTAACTTGCTTCTCTGTCAGCAGTGCTGGATTCAGTATAACCTGTAGGCACTTAACCAAGTCTACAAGGGTTAATTGAAGTTCATCAAAAGTATGGAGAACAATGTCCACCAACATCTTTGTTTTCCCAGCTTGTCTTGTCAGATTTCAGTTTCAGTTTCTTCACTTTGAGCTATTTGACCACAGCTGTCAGGCAGCAACTTAATACCTCTGCTGAATCACCAGGGGATTTGAATAGTGAGATATAGAGTTGGGTGTAATCTGCATATTGATGACATTCAGTTTCAAAGCTATAAATGATTTCTCCTAAATGCTTTACATAGTGGTTGAATAACACAGGGCATAAGATTGCAGCATGTGGAACCCCACAAGATAACTCCCGTACTGAAGATAGCTGGTCTCCAACAGCAAGTTGGCAATCCTTTGAGTCCATTCCATGAGGAATTATTTAAAACAGTCCAAGTCACATCCCCTACACCTACTTCTGCCTCCAAACACCTCAAGAGGATGGCGTGATCTATTGTATCATAGCCTGCATATAGATCCAGGAGGAGCAACCAAGAAGCATGGCCTTTTTCTACATTCAGACAGAGGTCATCAACTAAAGCTAGCAGAGGCCTCTTTGTCCCCATAGCCCTGCCGGAAACCACTCAGCCCCCCTCCCCCACAACCACCAAAGTATTTTTATTTCAATTTTTCCTGCAAACCTGTGGCCTTTTTAAGGGTTGTAGAAAAATCTATTTTTCTCTGTTCATGACTCCAGTCTCTGGAATTAAGTATCCAGAGATTTGGCCATGTTGAGTGAGAGCAGAACCACAAGTGACAAAAGGCACAGATTGGACACTTGTCTGCTTTCCTCAAGTTTTGATGGGAAATGTAGGCATCCTGGTCTCGCAGCTTCGCTCTCTGACTGCTGTCCAATGGACTTTTCAACTGTCACTTGTCCAACATTCCACCAAGCGGCCTACATTTCCCATCAAAACTTGAGGGAAGCAGACAAGTGTCCAATCTGTGCCTTTTGTCACTTGTGGTTCTGCTCATAGATGTAATGATATCATGGATCTTTGACAATCCAATTACAGACCTGTTTAGATTAAAGTTTCACTCTAATTTACTCTGTCGCAAAGTGTTTACAATGACAGACAGCCTTTGAGAATAGATATTACTTAAGTTTTACTACTGCGTATGTAACCCTAGAGGGAGATAAAGAATTGGGGTATTCCTTATAAGGAAAGAAAAGGCGCAATTTTCATTGAGAGACTGAAACCGTATGGTAGAATTCATACCAAAATATTTCTGTAACCTGTTTTGTTCAATCTAATTTGAGAACTGGGAGAGTTCATGTCTATGACAGTGTGATCCCACCTTGTGACACATTTATAAAAAATAACACTGAACAAACAATACAATAATAGAGCATATGCAACAATCATGTAACAAAACAGGCCTGTTTTGCTCAAGCAGACCCACATCTCAGTCTTTCTGACATCTACTAGCCAGTCCCTTGAAATGCAGCAACTTGTAGCTGTGCTCTGCATTGGGATGTCTTCTGTTCTTCACAGGAATTTCTACTACATTAATAGAGAGTTCATAGAAAGGGGCGCTTCTGAGGAGAGAATGCTTCTCCCTGCAGTTTCAGGCCCTCCAGTCTCTCAGGGAAAATTGCGCCCTTTTTTCCTTATAAGGAATACCCCAACTCTTTATCTCCCTCTAGTGGACAAGGATTACATGTACATACAATATAATGTAGCAACTCTTCCTGGTAAGATAATAAATAAATAGGAATATACCATCCATAGTATATTTTATCCATTGTATAGCATAAATAGTTGTCTGAAACATACCTTGAGCAATTCACATCCTATTGCTTGAGCGTGAGTTTGTACATATAGCAGGGCACAAGCATCAGTTTTTGGTATGGCATGTTCATGTCAGAGATGGGCAGGCAATAATGATTCTACATGGAAGAAAGAGGGAACAAGAGCACAAGAACTGCTCCAGGAAAATGCTACATGTACATCCTATGGACAGAAAATGTTTATAATTAAAGCGGGGAAGTCCCCATGAGTTTGACTGAATTACAGAGGATAGGGGAGCAGCTATATTTGGCCAAGCCAAAACAAAGGGTTGTTCTTTTTGACCAATTTTCCCCATTAGTTAACACACACACCATTTCCAGTGATTTCACACCTCTTTGCTGAGGGTGCAAGTTTCAAGAAAAGCAGGAACATATCCTGTTGCCAAGTCATTTTGCATTCAACTGCACAGAGTTGACTAGTTCTGGCACAATGTAGTGATGCACATTCAAATGCTCATTGTCCATCCACACATGCCTTCTGCTCTAACTAGCTAGATCTGAATCAGAGCAGAAGACCTGTTACACAGCTAATGGGCAATGACATTTCTAGCATATCACAGCACAGCAAGAATGTTCCATTCACTGTGAGCCCAAACTGAAGACTTGTTTGCCCTTAGTAATAGCGAGACGCGGCACAATCTGATAGGTTATGTGACTCCATGACAGCATCAAGTTCATTACGTGATCCCTTACTTGTTGGAATTACACAATGCAGAAGGCTTTACAAACAATTTTTCCCAGCTCTCTCCACCAGTCCTTGCTCTCCTTTCTGACCCCTTCTGTTTTTCCTGCCCTCTTGTTAGCTTTTTTCCACCATTTGTCATGCCTCACCTCCATTTTCTTGTACATTGCCTCTTTTCTTTGGGACCTTTTATCAGCACTGTCCTTCTCTATTGGAGATAGATGGGTAGCCGTGTTAGTCTGTCTGTAGCAGTAGAAAAGAGCAAGAGTCCAGTAGCACCTATAAGACTAACAAAATGTGTGGTAGGAAATGAGCTTTCATGAGTCACCACCCACTTCTGTGACTCACAAAAGCTCATACCCTACCACCAATTTTGTTAGTCTTATAGGTGCTGCTGGACTCTTGCTCTTTTCTACTTCTCTATTGGGGTTGCTAGGCAACTTTTCAATGCCATCTATGATCTCATGAGGTTTTGGGAGAACTTGTATATTATCCATTTGGGGGCAAATTTAAGCCTCCGTCACCATTTTTTCCACTTTTTGAATTTTGGGGCAAACTACTTGGGAGCTAGCCCAGGTTTTTAGAAAAATCCGCTCCATAAGAATAAGTCCTTGTTGTATAGACTGTATCGATACTCATTCCTGGGATATTGTTCAGAATTGGATAGCTGCTGGTGAAGCCCATGGTGGTTCACCAGTAAATCTGCTGCTTACCAGACAGGAGGAAGAAAAAGAATTACTCAAAACAACCAGATTTCTTCAAGCCTGAGGCACTGTGGCTCAGTCATAGATTTGGGATAAGGCACAGGGACTTTCCGGTTCTGAAAGGTCACCATGGACTTTTCCTGACTTCTGAGCACAGCCCAAATTTCTCTATTCTGATACCTTCTAAGAGGCAAGAAGAATGCCCATCCTGTCCAAGACTACGTGACACATGGATGCTGGCCTCAGCCCACTCTGTTAAAAGGATGGTAGCATATTGAATGGCAGCCATTAAAACACTATCATTAAGCAAGGGCAACATGGACATCCCGCCATTTACATTTAGGTTACCAGTGTTTTGTAGTGTAAAACAATTTCCTCACATGTTACACACAGAGAGATTCTCAGTCATAACAAACCACATTTACAGCATAACTGCAACTGTATAGCTCATGTGGAATTTAACATCAAAAAACTGCTTTAAGTCCTTGCATTTCTGCTCTTGTGATAATTTTATAGTATAAAAATTCACAGAGCATCATCTGATTTGAAACAACTATCCTCATGGAAGCCTCCTCTTTCCTTCCATCAGTCTCTCAAAATCACTTCACAACACATTGTTTATTTTCCTCCATGCAATTTTATGTTCAGAACCAGACCATGGCACATGGTTCTTACTAACTTTCACTATGCAAGTTCAAACAAGAACATATTCCGCTGTTTACTTTGCCCATTTTTTGAAATTGGAATCAGTGTGAGCATTCCAAATTTCTAAACAAACCTTAGCTTTAAAAGATAAAAAGCTAAGTAGTTATTATTTAAGCATCTTTTCCTTCCTACAAGGGGCTCAGGACAGCATTTTAGAATTACAGATCTTCCTGTGAAGTACACAAGCCAGAGAACCATTGTCTTTAGAACCATCTCCAGGGCTAAAGGTTTTTTTTGTTTTTGTTTTTAAACATCTTTTTTAATTACAAAAATGAAAGAATTGTACTGAAAGAATGAGTGTTCATTTTTAGAACAAGAACACTTTAAAAAATGGGGAATAAAATCTTTTTAACAAGAAGAGCAACATTTCTAGTACATGAGCCATCAAAATACAATCAACTTTCCTCTTACATAAATGTGTTTTCCATGATATTGGCGCTGTGCACATGTATCATTGGAAAACTAACTGATTAGACCTAATATCAGTTTGCAAAAGATGGAGTCTCTTACCGTTACTGTTGAGCAACTGGAATGGGGAAGATTTAAAAGCAGGTCTATTTTAATTTTTAGTTTGGAATGCCCTTTCCTTTGAGGCTAACTTGACACCTACTGTACTGTCTTTTACACATCAGGCCCAAACTTGTTTTTTACTCAGGGTTTTAAATAAGAGACTTTATCTTTTTAGCTGTTTTATGGTCTGCTTCAGGTCTTTATGCATATTGTTCAGTGTTTTAATAATGCTGTTTTTATGCACCTGGCTTGTTTTTAATGGTATGTTTTGTTTTTATATTGATAATTTATGGTGTTTTTATGATTTTTATGGTATTGTTTTTATTTGTAAGCCACCTCAAGCAGGACTTTGGAGAGATGGCATATCAGTTCCCTAAATAAATATATAATGGACTAAATTGAATGCAGCTTACCAGTCCTGTATAGTTTCAGGTGGGGAGCTGTGTTGGACTGCAGTAGATGAGCAAGGTTCAAGTCCAGTAGCACCTTAAAGACCAGGGTACAAGCTTTCAAGAGTCAAGCTGCCTTCATCAGATATGAGTAGAAATAGAGATCTGAGTGTTTTCTATCCCAGGTGGTAGGGGTGTTGCAAAGATAGGATGTAGAGGCACACTGTGAAATGTAATTCGCTTGATTATATCAGGGGAGGAATTGCAGAGAATTAACATCTGTAGTGCAAGAAGGTTCCTATGGCCGTTTCCACACATCCTTAAAGGGACGGCCCACTCACTGAACACTGGCAGTGTGTTTGTGTGTCTATTTTCTGAACTTGTGAATGAACTCAAGTTCAGCCATCTCACATTGTAAACTTCCCTTGAAGTTTTCCTGTTTCAGGACAGCCACTTTTAGGTCAGCAATGCAATGTCCTGGAAGATTAAAATGTTCTCTGACTAGTTTTTGAATGTTGTGATTTTTAATGTCAGATTTATGCCCATTTATTCGTTTGTGTAGGGACTGACCTGTTTTTCTGATGTAAAGAGTGACAGGGCATTGTTGGCACTTGATGGCATATATAACATTGGAAGATAAGCTACTGAATGAATCTGAGATAATATGGCTGGTCTTATTAGACTGTGTAATGGCACACAAGATACTTAATAATTTGATAGCTACAGGGATTGCAAAGTAAGGATAGTTGGCAGGCTCTCCCTTCAGACAAAGCCTCAGATTCTACTCATCAGCATTCACCTAAGAGACATTTCCACTATCATCTTCTCTCTTTTTGTACATGTCCTATAAAATTTGATGTGTCTAAGACAGCCAAATTCTTCACTCAGATTCCTACATGTAATAATTCATTTGAACTTAACATAACAATGCTTTGTTAATTCTTCTTTGGAGATTGTCAGGTTTTGAAACTCTGACTAATTGCAATCCTCCCATTGTACCTTCTACCAATTTGCATGTATTTGATCAATTCTGCAAATGAAAGCCTCCACAAACATGGAGGGGGAGTCTGAACTCCTTGTCCACTGAGAAAAATATTTAGCTGACTGGCTGCTGAACCTTCTTCCAGAATAAGAAGATGGGCTTAGTCTCATCAATCATTCCAAGGGACTCTGGTGATTCATGATACCTGTCCAGATTAACAGACTTCCTTGTTCACTCCCTCGGCCATGCTTCCTTGTTCCAGCTTTATCACTCCATCACATTCATTACAGTGTCTTCCATTCAGGAATTCCCCACCTATAACAACTCCATAGCGGCAATGCAAGAGTTGTCTTTTCTCTCTATGATCAGTGAACCACAATTTTTGCTGTTTAAAAATCTGCCCATACATCATGTGCAATCTTTTTAGAGGTTATCTACTTGCAGGAGAAGTTTCAATAAATAAGGAACAAACTATTGTAAATTATGGTACCATGGATTTAAAAAAAAAAACAACAACTGTCAATAGACTGCTTCTCCTGTCAAATGGGACCAAACTGAAATAATGCTTCATTTTGCAAGATAATAACTCTTTAGAAAATCACTGATTACTGGAAGCCATCTATGCCTTTGTAATTAGTTCATCTAAGCATTAGTTAACCATCTCCTTGCTGTAACATTTACAAATGCTTGTGATGTGATATGAAAGCTTCACACTCTCAACTTACTTAGATGGTGCTGCTGGTGGAATCTTGCAATATAATGGTATCTCATGTCAGATATTCCAACATGAAATGGAAATTCATCATTAGGAATCCACTGGGACTCTGGACACAGGGGCAGCTGAAGGAGGGACCTTGAACACACCATGATTCCCTTTTCTTCTTTCCCAATTACAGCTCCCTTTTCCCTCCACACCCAGTTACAGCTGTGTTGCATGGAACAAGAACAGACAAACAATCTCTCATGCACATTTTAGTCCCACTGATGGCAGTGGGAATGGTGGGGGACAGTGTTTTGAATCCTAGGCAGTAGCCCTGACGGACTATGGACAATGCCCATTCCTCTTGGTTAATCGACTCCCGTGCTGAAAGCCAGTTTGGTGTAGTGGTTAAGAGCACTACCTTAGAGAGGGACCACAAGTGACGCCTGACACAGGTTGGACACTTGCCAGCTTCCCTCAAGTTTTGATGGGAAATGTAGGCAGCTTGGCGGAATGTTGGAAAAGTCCATTGGACAGCAGTCAAAGAGTCAAGCTGCAAGACCAGGATGCCTACATTTCCCATCAAAACTTGAGGGAAGCTGACTAGTGTCCAACCTGTGTCAGACGTCACTTGTGGTCCCGCTCTTAATCTGGAGAACTGGGTTTGAGTCCCCACTCCTCCACTCCTCCAGCTGGGTGACCTTGGGTCAGTCACAGCTCTGTGGAGTTCTCTCAGCTCCACCACCTCACAGGATGATTGTTGAGGGGATAATAATGATATACTTTGTAAACAGCTCTGAGTGGGTGTTAAGTTGTCTTGAAGGGCGGTATATACATCAAATATTATTATTATTATATTTGTAGAAGAAGAGAGTGGCTGGCAGGCATAGATTGGGACAACTTGGTGTCAAAACGCCCTGTTTATTGGCACTGGACTGATTGCTTGGAGATCTGGAATCCTTAGATTTAGCTCGGAAAATACCTCTATCTAGGTTGAGTCAGAACCAAAGAGGAAGATGACTGATGGAAGATGATGCACACCTTTGGTAGGGTGTGCATAGGCTGAGAATGGAACCGATTGTATTTGACATTGTAAGTTGGATAGGGCCTTAAAGGGAATCTGAAGGGTGCTTGTAAAGGTGCTTGTAAAGGGCATAATGCCTAGGGACCGAGCTGTCACCTTATCATCCTTTTTAAGGATTGTGGTGGAGGAGAAGTGGTGGAGGAGAAGAGGTCAGTCCCCTCAAAGGAGAGGATTTCTACTTTCATTCTGTGATGGGGAGCCAAGGGGCATGCCTACAAATTACTGTCACAGAGGCCATAGCTCTAGCAGAGCAATCTTCAGTGTGCCTAGCAGTCTTGATCTGCTGTTTGGAGAGCCTAAGAGCTTCCCCCTGTAGAATTTTTGCCAGCCTTTACTTATCATCGGGAAGCAGAGTTAGATAAGGGCCAATCTTTTCCCATAAGAAGAGCTGGTACCTAGCCATAATGGCCTCATAGTTTCCAGGTCTGAAGATTAAAGCTGAGGAGGCATAAACCTTCCTGCCCAGAATGTCTAATTTCCTGCCTTCCTTGTCTATCAGAGCTGAATGGCCCATGCTTCTTTGAAGACCTTTGCCCTGCAGAGACTCGGTGACAATAGAGGTGGCAGGAGGGTGAGTGAAAAGGAAGCTTGACTCTTCCTGTTTCGTCTTATACATAGTATCAAGTTTCTTAAAAATTGCCGGAGTCAAGGCCAGCCTGGACCATATGTCCTTGGTGGCATACATCATGCCTTGCACAGTTGGGAATGCTACTGGCCTGTAAGCTTTGGAGTGGAGGACCTTGAATACCGGATCCAAAGGTGTCGGAGTGGAGCAGGTCACTTCAATATCAAGAAATCTCAACATTCAAAGTAATTGTTCTGTGTAAAGATGAAAATCTTGGCTTGGAGACACAGTAGAATCCTCTGTTAGGAATTCCAATGGAGTAGATTCCAATGCAATGTCTAACCTGACTTTGGAGTCAGCAGCTGACTGAGGTGCAGGGTTCACAAATGGAACCAACACAGCAGCATTCTCAGGAATCAGTGTAAGATTGACTTTACTACATCTCAGTTCAGTTTGAACTGGTACATAGGCGTCTTCCTTATGGAAGTAATAATGAAGTGGTGGGTACAAGCCAGGAGATCCCTCAAGCCCATAAGTATAATATTGGTATGGGAAACTGTAAGGAGAGTAGTAGTATCAATGCCATCTATGATGTGAAGTGAGGTCAAGGTGATTATCTACTTTGGATGGTTCCAAAAGAGCCTTGTGTCATTCCACCGATCGTATGTGAAAGGAGGCTGAGGAGAGATAGCCATCAACATTCCAACATTCTCTGGGATCTTGCCCTCTGCTAGAGATGGAACTGAGATGGAATGTCTTCTAGGGTTTGGAGATGGAGTTCTTGGAACCACAGGAGGGCTCGAAGCCACCGACGTGGCAGGAGCTGCAGAGGAAGGCTTCTTTTTCTTAAGCAACTTGGAAGTTGGCTGTTTTTCAACATGCTTAGATGTAAGCTTCGCCTTTTTAGATGATGATTCAGATTGACGTCAAGGCAGGACCATAGATTGAATCACAGGAGCTGACTAGCCCATTTTGTCAGCATTTGGAGCCAAGGTTTTATGAGGTACTGAGGAGCCCCATTCTGGGCGCTGCAGTCCTTTCTCTGCAGCATTTGCATTGTCGGAGTTGGATGCACCCTTCACGACTGACCCTCATAGAGCTGCTTTTAAGCACAACGGCTTTTCATGGCAGCCCTTGGGAGTAAACTGTTTGCAGACTGCACACCTTATGGTATCATGGCCATCACCCAGACGAAGAAGGCATTTTTTATGCCCATTGGATTGGGCCATCTTGGTTCCACAATGTGAACACTTCTTGAATAAAGCCTTTGTTGCCATGGATCTGAAGGCCTGTACTCCCATCAACCATATCAGAATCAGGGAGCTAGAGAGGAGACATTCTTCTTCAGTAGCGGCTAAAGAAGAACTGAGGGAGGGAGCTGTTCGCCCCACCTTTTATATCCGCGCAGGGGAGAAAAGAGCTCAAAAAGGCGAGGCGGGTGTCTTACACCTTTAGGAGCTTTAGAACATCCACAGCTGGCCTGTGCATGCACAGTTCCCACGTGGGACTGCACAGAAGACATGACAATGAACTTTCAAAATATTCTAAAAATTCAGGATAAAAGGAAGTTCAAGTGAATGGCATTTATTTTTCCCTCAGTTGTTAAGATAATTGAAGCTAAGCCCATACATGTTCCCCTACGTGTGCTCAGAAACAAAGATGGGCACACACATCTCCCAGAAACATTTTAAACAAGTACGAGAAATGGGAGTCCAAGTCACAACATAAAGCAGTCTTCTTTAATAGAAACAGAGGTTCCCAAAAGTTGTATTGCATGAGTATATATTGCAACAGTATCTGGGCAGAATCTTCTTACAGCCACCTATATTTAAAATACGAATGTTAATAAACTTTCAAATGAAATATAATGTATGCAATACAAAGTGTCAAATGAGGGCAATGAGTGACAGCAATTGTTTATTCCTTCCTACAATCCCTGAGCAGTTTCTAACTCATCAACATCACATCTGTGGACTTAATCTACCTTTTTCTTACAAGCTAAACAGAATTTCAAATGTTACAGTTCATATCTTTATGTAAAACATAATTAAGAGAAAGATTTGGCCCCAGTAACACCTTAAAGCCCAACTAGATTTCCAGGGTATGAGCTTTCAAGAGTCAAAGCTCCCATATTCAGTTCTCATCTCTGTAGGCATAGATAAATTCTCGAAAAGCAAAATAATGAAGATTTTGATATTCTGCTGAGTAGTCTTATTAATTACAATGGGCCTAAGCATTTGAAACTAGTAAGTATATGTAGCTAATATGGGTATGCATGGGGAAAATAAGCACATTCAACAGAATTAAAAGTGCTTTAATCTTGGACGAACCATGCCGATAATCACAGCCCAGTGCTACAGCTGTTTTTATATACAAATGAATAATAAAAGGAACATTTATTTGTTAAATTTTGTTACACTGCCCCGGCTGAAGATGCTACTTGTACTGTGTCTACTCTGACAGCACCGTTCCCCGGATGGAGGGAGATGGCCCTCTTGGTAGAGCATCCACTTGCTTTGCAGAATGTCCCAAGTTCAATACCTGGCACTGTCAGTTTGGAATAAATCAAGAAGGAGGTGACGTGAAAAAAAAATCTGAAAGCTCCTGCCCGTTAGAGTAGACAATATTGACTTTGATAGACCAATGGTCAGACTTAGTATAAGAGAGTGTCTGGATCAGTTCCTTCTCTACCCAAACAGATTATGCAAATTGCCAGTCCAACACTACTGAATATCCATTTTGTGTGTGTGTTTGGATCCCACCAGCTTTCCCCCTCAATCTAGTCCAATTTCCAACCTCATTATAGCACCTGTCTCACGTGGCTTTTGTTCACGCAGGATCCATGATCTCCAGAATAGCCCTTTTTTCGGTAGTTAAAGGAGACTTCTTCCTCTCTTTTTCACCAGTGGAAAAGGATTCTACTTGTTATTTCATTATATTCACAATATTACCATTTTATGAGATTAGTTTATTTAATATTCTAAAATTTTCCCCAAAACTCTAGAAGACAGATTTGTGAGCTCTATTAAAGCAACAATCCTATCCACACTTCTTTGGGAGTAAGCCCCACTGAAAGTTCTAGAACCTGCTTCTGAATAAAGGATTGCTCTGGGAAATGAGTTCATAAGAGTATCCCACCTCCCACCCTTTTCCTGTTCAGAATTCCAGCTCCTGCATGTTCTCTGCAGATCCCTGTTCTTAATACAGTCAGTGACACCGAACTAGAGAGGGGACATGACATACATAAAGCAAACACATAATGAACAGAACATAAGAAAGCAGCATTTACAATCTAGCTGACAGCACCAGTCACTTATCTTGAAGTAACATGGCAGGCATCAAAAATATCCCCTCTGTGTGTGTTTCTTACTTTATATAAGATACACCTATAGTGTGTCTATGCGTCAATATAAAATTTTGTTATCGTTAATAAAGAAGCAACCCCCCCCCCCAAAAAAACCCACAAAGAATCGGAATGTCTTTTTTTTAAAACCTCCAAATGAAAATAAACTGCAAACATTTGAATAACATCACAGCAGGGATAATATACCTAAGGAAATCTATTGAAATATGCTAGTGAATTCATCCTCTTCTCTCCCATT
This sequence comes from Eublepharis macularius, assembly GCF_028583425.1. Classification (NCBI taxonomy): domain Eukaryota; kingdom Metazoa; phylum Chordata; class Lepidosauria; order Squamata; family Eublepharidae; genus Eublepharis; species Eublepharis macularius. The sequence continues at coordinate 188,666,072 of NC_072791.1, forward strand.
AAAACTGCAATTGACTGTAAACCTCCTACCCCTCTCCACTGAGACTTTAATTGTAAAGATTCCTGTTACATATCATATTAGAATTTAGTTAAAATTGTAGAACACATTATTTCCAATCAGACAGCCAACCATCACTCACAAAGATTTTTAAAAAGGTGATTAATAATTCATCTCAGATAAGGAAAAGATCTATATTTATACCATCTTCCCAGCCACCATAAACTACCTGACAATTGTTCAGTAATGATGCCCAGTAAATTCTTTAAAATGGTAATTTGTCATTCTGTCACTTCATTTGTGACCTAAAATTCCTCACTTGAGGCATCATCAAATAAATTAATCACTTTCCAGGATCCATTTCTCTGTTCTGCACGTTATTATGCCCGGGCTCTCGTGTGTTTCTGTTCATTTACATATATTTAATGGCTCAGCAGTGGTTCACTATGGCACATAGCACACACATCTCATTACAGGTGAAATATTCTAACTGCCACTATCACTGGGAAAGAAAATAACTCTCCCAATTTAATTTTCCTGATGTAACAAAACCATGATTCTTCACTATGAAATGTTGATGCCATCCATCAGTCACAATCAATAAAATCATCATCGAAGTACGCCTTCTTTAGCATCATTCCTTCAGACCGGGTATTATTTGAGGGAGGTAATTAAACTCATAATATGTAATGAATGTAAATGAAGAAAAAAAACCCCTCATGTTCTCCCCCCCCCACACACCTTCTAACTGTGCTTATTTTACTGCTTTGATTTAAAGTTTTTTTTAAAAAAACATCTTAACAATCTATGAAATACACAAAGCCCTGAAGGGAAGTCATCAGAAGTACAGTAGGCAATCAATCAATATGCCTAATGACTAATTAAAAAGACACATATTTTTTTAAAAATCCAAAATGGTATTGTTTATAGATTTTTTCCCCACTTCAAATGATACATTTCTCCTGGATCCTCTTAACTGCATTTTAAAATTACCGACTTCCCTTTCTTAGGGCGTTTTTAAGACGCTGTTGCACCCCATTTTTTAAAAAAAAACTGATTTTGGCACGTATCCTTCTTTAAAAGAATATGAAGAAAAATAAATGATAACGCACTCCTTTAACACCCAAGGAAATAATTTCTAGTTCTGCTGCATATTATTCTGTTAGGTGACTAGGTAATAGTTTGCTGCATGTACTGTTTATGTTTAATTCTGGGGAAATCATCCAAGATTTTGCAGCAGCTCAATATGAGTTTTCATAAACAGCAAAAAGGACATTAACTCTTTTCACGGCATCTACCAGCCACAATAAGCACAACAGAATTGCTTTCTTCTTCTATTTAGAAAGGTCAGTGGGGAGGTTGGGCGGGGGGTGGAGTTGACTTCGTTAAATAAAACAGTGTGATATAAATATTGTCCATATGTTCTGGCTTTGTAACCTAAAGACTTCTACTTTCCAGTCCTTTCCAGTATCTTGATTGATACCCTGTTCACACACTGTTATTGCCAGCTACTGTAATATATGTATACAAAGGGCAGGAAGTTCTTGGTCTCCGTATGCAGGACATAAAGTACAGACCAGCAAAGCCTCTTTTTTCCTCAGGATGAAAAATGATCTTTATTATCTGTTCCAAATTAGTAACTTCAGTAATGGTTTTAAAGAGAGAGACATTAAATAAGAACACAAGGTCTTCAGGTGGAAATTTCATGAATTAACCATTTTTAACTTTCTAATCTGAATTACTGTACTTCACTATTTTTTTAAGCTGCATTTATTCTAGAAAGAATACAGGAGTATCTATCATCTGAAATTCAACTGGTTATTAATTGGAAGCTAACAAATTAGACAAACAAGTTCTGTGTCGTCTGCCAGTTTGGTGTAGTGGTTAAGAGCACGGGACTCTAATCTGGAGAGCCGGGTTTGATTCCCCACTCCTCCACAAAGCCAGCTGGGTGACCTTGGGCGAGTCACAGTTCTCTTGAGCTCTCTTAGCCCCACCCACCTCACAGGGTGATTGTTGTGGGGTAATAATAACACTTTGTAAACCGCTCTGAGTGGGCATTAAGTTGTCCTGAAGGGCGGTATATAAATCGAATGTTATTATTATTATTAATGCATCAACATTTTTGCATAAGGCCTAATTCCCAAGCTTTTTGAAACAATGTGATATTATAGCTGTATGCAAAAAAAATCATTGTGATATTGTGTTGCTATAACTTGAAGGAAGGAAGAGGCAGAAGGAGAAAGGAGGAATTGATTCTTATTTATGCTAATGTTTCCCAGGAAGTGGGTCTGCAGCAGAAAAATAATAACATCCGATTTATATACCACTCTTCAGGACAACTTAACACCCAGTCAGAGCGGTTTACAAAGTGTATTATTATTATCACCACGACAATTACCCTGTGAGGTGGGTGGGGCTGAGAGAGCTCCAGAGAGCTGTGACTGACCCAAGGTCACCCAGCTGGCTTCAAGCGGAGGAGTGGGAAATCAAACCCAGTTCTCCAGATTAGAGTTCCATCACTCTTATCCACTACACGAAACTGGGAAAGGATTCTAAAGTTGGGCAACTGATAAAAATTAGAATGATTAGCGAGACATCCCAGGAGTCATGGGGGTCATTGCAACGTAATATCAAAGTTTTGCATGTTGAGAATCGCCCCATTTATTTGTTGGCACAAGAGGTGCAGTTCTGGTACATGTGCCATGCAATTCTATGCAGATTTATTCCAGTCCAAAGCAACTGAAATTAATGGTATTAAACTGGAGTAACTGCACATAGAATTTCTTGATTGAAAACAACTTCTGAAGCATACCAAAGTAAAAGGCAACCTTTTTTTCAGTATACAGAATTTTCTAGCTCATTGGTCTCAAAACAGCCTTCTCAAACATGTAGCAATGAAGACCTTGAATATAAGGCACTGTCTTATACTGAGTCAGAAGACCACTGGTCTACCTTACTGAATAGTCTTAGCTCTCCAGGATCTTGGGTAGAGCTTATTTCTCAGCACCAGCTACCTGAGATAACTAGAGACAGGGACTGATGTTCTACCACTGAGCCACAGCCCTTCACCAATAAATTTGCAAGGACCGATTTAGTAACAGCAGTCTAGCTTCCCTGGAAGAAAACTTGTCCCACACCAGCAATCTCTCCTTACAATGTGATGGAGCATTCACTACTTGATGGCACTGTGGCCTACCTGGTAGACCTAGCACCCCCCAGTCAACCTACAACGGTCCCCTGAATCTCGTGCAATGTGCAGGCAGGCAGGATTTCATAGGCAAAGAATGTCAAAGTAAAGAGACAGAAAATTGTGTTCAACCATTAACAGACTATGAGACTATCCAAAGGTCTATTTTTTATTCTTGACATAATTATGAAACTCTCACATTCGAAGGCTAATTTCTGCCAGCCTTTTTAATTTGTGGGCTGAAAAAGTGCTGATCCATCCTTAGTCCTCTTTGTGCAAATTCACAAAAAGAAGCAATTGTCTGCCGTGAGTAATGCATTTGTAGTTGGTATGGTCAGAGGCTGTGTACTCTTCAGCATTTTTCTACTGAATGTCCTGTAAATAAATGAGCAAGGTACCACCTCTGTCCATTTTGCGCCAAACAGATTGATTGGACCTGACCACCACAACTAACTCATTCTCTACATCCTCTATGTTTATTAATACTAGCATCTGGGGGATGGCAGGGGAGAAGGAAAAGATACTAAATCCTAAATACTTTTGAAGCTGTATTTTTTAATCCATATGTTCTTTTAAAATGTCAGTCACATATTTTCTGTTCAATAGAAAATCTTCCAGCTGAGCTTTATACTATTCTAAGGCTTTGCATGGAGCATGGAACACGATCTAAGGAAATAGGAACTTTACTAGTTGATTCAAACTTCAGATGCCCTGTAATCAACAGGTGGAGGGGAGATCCCGATCCTGTCCCTCAGCATGTTCAACATCCCTGTATGGATTATAAATGTTTCTTTAGGAACCTCTATATAATTGCACAATCTGCGTAACACCAAACCTACAGTATACAGACCGTGTAATTCACATTTACACAAGCATAGTCCCCACCCCTACCCCTGCAGATGTTATAATTAATGTGGACATTGGGTGTGCTGAAGTGACAGAGCCCAAACCAATACCCACAATGACTCTCCCTCTGTTAACATTAAGGATGTCAACTGGAACATAGTCAAACTGGACAGCCAGTTTGGTGTAGCGTTTAAGACTGGCAGGGCTCTAATCTGGAGAACCTGGTTTGATTCCCTGCTCCTCCACTCAAAGTGAGCAGGATGATCTTGGATCAGACACAGCTCTTTCAGAGTTCTCTCAGCCCCACCCACTCACAGGGTGATTGTTGTGAAGATAATAATAACACACTTGGTAAACTGCTCTGAGTGGGTGTTAAAGTTGTCCTGAAGGGCAGTATATAAATCGAGTGTTGTGTTATTATATTAATTCAAACATTTCAAAAAGCACATGGTATACACTTCCTGAACTTAAACCACTTCAAAATGCAGACAGGAGCTGAGATACTCAAGTGCTCTACTATTATAAATCTCATTATGGGGAGAAATTTAGTACATAAAGGACAAAGATGGATTGCAATCTGAATCTCTGCTATGCTAACTTTCCATGTGCAAGGGTAATTCAAAACAAAAATTTTCACGGCTCCTTTAATGACATGGAATGAATCATATTTCTTTCTATAATATCAACTGCATGGATATAGGCAATTTCATAAACTATTAGTGTCTCCATACAATGGACCATCATCTGGCACAACACCCACCCACATGCATTTCAGCTCTTCAGACTGTGCAGTAGAAGATAAAGTAACATGTTCTCCTTTGTTAGCCATAGGCTTCCCTTGTGGAGAAATCAGACACAAAACAATATCCTTATAAATCCAGAATCTGTTCCCTTTTGTGAGTACAATTCTCCAAAATGATGGAGAAAGAGGGAGGGAGAAAGATGGAATTACTGACTAGAGATGGGCACAAACCGAAATACGAACCAAAAAAACGCACGAACCCACCTGGTTCATGGTTCACAAACCAATGGTTCGTGGAAGCTCATTTCCACAAACTTCCACGAACTGGTCTACTGGTTCGTTTGGTTTGTATTAAAGGGGAAGTTTAAATGGCCATTTCCCCAGGGAAATAGCCATATAAACTTTTCCTGCCGCTTGCAAGCAGCAGGTCCCTTTAAATTATCAGCTGGCTGGGGGCAGGGGGGGATCCCCCTTACCTGCCACTTGCATGCAGCAGGGCCCTTTAAACGGCCCAAATTCCAGCCCCAGCCCCACCCTCACAGCCCCAGTCCCAGCCCCCCACTTACCTTGCCCAGCTGGCCTGCGGGCCCATGGCCTCCTGCCCGTCCTTCCGCGAGGGGCGGGAAGGCCATTTTTGGCCTCTTCTTCAGGGGCCCATGCAGCAGAGGAAGAAGCCAAAAACGACCTTCCCACCCCTCAAATGGCTGCCATGGTGGCCATTTGAGGGGCGGGAAGGCTGTTTTTGGTCTCCTCTGCCACCCTGCAGGCCCGCGAGGCACCAGAGGAGGCCAAAAACAACCTTCCCGCCCCTCGTAGAAGGAGAGGGAGGATGCCGTGGGACCACATGGCAGCTGGGCAAGGTAAGTGTGGGGCTGGGGCTGGGGCTGGGGCTGGGCCATTTAAAGGGCCCTGCCGCTTGCCCCAGCCCTTTAAAGGAAAGGGCCCTTTAAACTGTCAAATGCACCTTTCCCTGCCGCTGCTAAGCGACCGGAAAGGGGCATTTAAACCCCACGAACCACGAATTGGTTTGTGAACTTGCCCCAGTTCGTGGTTCCTAGTTCGTGAAAACTCACAGACCTCATAGTTTAGTTTTTTTGTGGTCCGTGCCCATGTCTATTACTGACTCTGTAAAATTCCTACCTTTTCTGCCAAATATGCTAAATTTCAGATCTCTGTAAGTCAACAAGCCAAATTGTGGGGGAGCTAAATGCTACAATTTGATTTGTAATCTTTTAAAGACTGTGTTACACATGCAGTATCTTACCTGGGGTGGCCCCTACCCGCACCTCCATCATAATGCATGTGAGGAGCACAGTAACCAGCGTGTTACCTTTCCCAAGGCTTTACTGTTAAAAATTGGCCATTCATTGGGGTTGTCTGTGATTAAGGACTGGAGCCAGAGAGACTGAGGCATAGAGCATGTAATGCTCTGTTCAAAAATATACCAGCCAGGAAAGAGTATTTCAAGTATTAAATTATCTTTCAGGCATCTGTATGAGATTTGTGTCTCTTTTTCTTTTATGTCCAGCATAAGGTTCCATTGCCATCTGATTGCTGGCAATCAGCAGGAGGTGGAAAACTGCCCAACAATCACCTGCCACCGGTAGGCAATCCAGACAAGCATGCAGCAGGCAAACTCCTGGCAGGGCATGATGACATCACTTCTTCACGTGATGTCATTGTGCCAGTGGCTGACATGCTCCTGCTCTTCACAGGGGCCAATTTTAGCTCCAAACAGGCTGAATTGGCCCCAAACAAAGTACAGGAGCTTGTCTGCTGCTGGTGCAATGACGTCACTTCCAGTAAATACTGGGTGCACACACACACAAGCCGGGAGGGTATAAAAACCTGGCAACCATAGTCTAGTACTTCTTTCTTTCCCTTTGTTTTATCCTTCCAATCCAGCAGCTAGGCAAGATGATATAATTCTGGTCAGGCTCTATAAAATTTTGACAAAGTGGCAACTCTAAGTTTGTTTCCACTCATATAACCAAAACCACCTCAAACTCAGATAATATCCATATTGTAGACACATTATTTACCCTTTTTCATGACAGCAGGTATATATAAAATATCCCTGCTCTTTAATAAAGGCCAACATATAAACATATATATGTTTATCCTTTCCTTTGTTTAAGATCTGTGAGCATGTATATTGTTTCCTCCTCCCCCATTTTGTCAACACAACCACTCTGATAGGTAGATTAGGCTGAAAGATTGTGATGTATCAGTCAATCAGTGAACTTCATGACAGAGTGGGAATCTGACCCCAACTCCTGTCTAGCACTTTAACCACTAAGCCATGTTGGCTGTATAACACCTCCTGCATACATTTCCATTTATTAATACTCAGTTTTATCCTTTTAGCACTAAAATGACTCCATAGGATTTCTGTCCCTCTAATAAGGCATCTAGCACATAGTTCAGCCAAATGTACACTTTTAAATCCTGCTTGTCAATGGCAAAAGCTATGCCCTGACAAAACTCTTCAATGACAATGAATGTGTCTGAAAAGTCAGTGGTAAATAAGGGATGGATTATGTCTTAAGGATTCAAAGCAGGTGTCAAAGAGTGCTGATACAATGCTGAATGTATGATGGCCCATCTGGATAGCCACACTTGGGCAAGAGATGATATCAACCTGTACTATTTAGAAGTAACACAGCAAAAGACAATACTGGAAGTAGCCTTATATCCTCATGGAAAGCTGGAAAATGACTGTTTTTTCACTGTATTTTCTGAATTCAACAAAGAGAGACAGTATGGGCATAAACCATAAAACTGGAACTGAACTGTAAGAGAAAACCAAATGATGTCATATATGAGAGCTGAGAAATTATAGATAAACTCTCTAATAACTTCTTTCCTTATCTTTTGATAAAGCACCCTTTACATGCTTTCACATCATTTATGCAATGAGCTGTTAAACAGCTGTCGCATTTCCCTCCAGAAGGTACATTTCTTTGCAGAAGGGAATGATTTTATATATGTAGCTAGGCCACTTATATAAAAGTATTAACATTCCACAGATCATTCACTATATAGTATCTGTTGCTGTTTATTTTTCAATGTGCATCATCTGTGGTTTTCTTTTTTTAATTTGAGCAGTTCTCATTATTTTTATTGATTTTTGTTGTTTTCATTAAAAAAAGCCTGAAGTAACATTTCAAATATTTGTAGGTTACCCTGATGAGGGTTTGGGAAAAGACAAGGTGTACATATTTTTAATAATAAAAGAAAAATAAAATGAGATAAATATAGTGTGACACTCGTATGGCCTGATGGTATGCCTGCATTCGCAATCCTAAATTAATAATATAATTGCACTTATGTACCACTCTTCTAGACAGATTAGTGCTCCACTCAGAGCGGAAACAAAGTCAGTATTATCATTATCCCCACAATACAGCTGGGGAGCTGGGGTTGAGAAGAGTGGCTTACCTAAGGCCACCTACTGAGGTCATAGCAGTAGCGGGATTCAAACTAGCAGAGTGCTGATCTGCAGCCCAACCAACTTAGAAAAGTGTAACTGTTTAGGTTTATGCTGTAGCTTGTCTCTATGGTAGAGATGGGCATGAACCAGAAAAAAAATGAACCATGTGGTTCGTGGTTCATCGCATTTCACGAACCACGAACTTTCATGAACCTGCCCCGGTTCATGAACTGGTTCATTTGGTTTGTGAAAACGACATATCCAGGTCAGCAAATCGTCACTTCCGGGTCAGCAGATGGTCACTTCCGGGCCAGCAGAAGGCCACTTCTGGGTCAGCAGAAGGTCTGCAGGAAGTCCATCCCCTGTTGCCTAGGAAACTGATTGACCGGCACCAGGCTGTCTGCAGTGAAAAACCAAAAAATGAACCAAACAAATCAGCCTAAAGTTCATGGCAGTTTGTCAGAAATGGGCTCTGACATACTGCTGGTTCATGAACCACGAACCAGCCTGATTTGTCACAAACTTTGGTTCGTATTTCGGTTCATGCCCATATCTACTCCATGGTGCTGTTTCAGATTTTGCAGGAGAGCAATACATTTTTAAAAAATTCAACTCAGTTAAATTGCTAAATGGAAAATAATATACATTAGGGGTGCTGAACAGTGGAGAAGGCAATACAAGGAGTTTCATTGTTGTGTTAGGCAGCAAAGGAACAGAAATAATCAAGCAGTTCTTTAAAAATTAACAAAAATGTATTGCTATGTAAGGTGTCTGAGAATTACGCTACCCCAGCAGCAGTACCATAGAAATCATTGGTGATCCAAAGATCCAGAAAACTCACTAATTTTAATAGGATTATCAGGAGGGGTGTGACCAAGAATTTCCAATCCAGATTTCAGGGGGGGGGGATTTGTTACCGTGATTACTTATTTCCATAACCTAAACCCCCTTCAGTTTCATGCAGATTGAACAGGGTCAGTTTTACAGACCCCAACATAGGCCATTCTTTTTGCAGCTGTACTTCTCTCTCCTGATTCCTAAAATGGCAGAAGCCTAGCAGGAGAGCTCCAGATGTAGGGTTGCCAGGTACCTTTTCCCTCCTGAGCGGGGGGGGGGAATCCGGCACTCATTTTCTTTTTGTTCTTTATATGTGTGAGCTTCATACTAGGCCAATTTGGCCCTAAATGGGTCTGATTTGGCCAATCTGGGCCCAAATTGGCCAGCTGCAGAGCGTGGGAGCACTTCTGGGGTGATGCCATGATGTCGCTCCTGGGAATAACATTGTTGTGATATTTCAGGAGCATGGCCGGGAGGACTGTTCCCCCACCTTCCCTCCCTGCTGGCCAGGTGAGTATTGGCAGGGGGGCAGTGGGAGTGAAGGATCCCCCACCCCCACCAGGGAATCTGGGATCTCTATCCAGACAGCATTGGCATTTTTTTAAAAAAAAAAAACCTGTCTGCATTCATTTCATTTTCCTAACCTTATAGTGACTGACTGACAGTAAAAAAACTTTACTGTTCTGCTGAAAACTCTCCATTTGCCATGCTTCCTTTCTGTGGTCTATTTGTTTAACAAAGTGTGTTATGTACATCACGACAATCACCCTGTGAGGTGGGTGGGACTGAGAGAGCTCCAAGAGAGCTGTAACTGACCCAAGGCCAGCCAGCTGGCTTCAAGCAGAGGAGGGGAAAATCAAACCCTGTCCTCAAGATTAGAGCCCTGCCACTCTTAACCATTACACTAAACTGGCTTCTAGGGTCCATTTGCAGGAACCTCAAGCAGTAGGACTAGGAGAGACCCCTCTCTAAAACTTTGGAAAGTTGCTGCTGTTCAGAGTAGATTCTATAGAGGCATGTAATAAGGATTAGCCCCCCTGAGCCTCATCTGTTGATACTAAATACTGTCGAGGACCAATATGTTCCATAGACAGGACTGGGAGTGATTGTCTAGTTAAAGCCTGAGTAACTAGGCTGAGTTTAAAATCTTATTTTATTTTATGATCTTGTTCTGCATATGGGAACTTATTGAATAATTACTAGCGTGAGTAATTACCAGGGATCAAAGAAAAGAAACAGAAACAGAAGAACTGAGACGCCAATATTGCTTCAAGGATTTCTTGTCATTCTTCCTGCTCCCACACCAAAACAAGAACTGCTTTCTCTGCAGGAAAGTAATGAAAAAGAGGAGAAATTACACTCAGTGTTCTTTGAGCTTAGGCTGGGAATGGTAGAAGCTGAGCGTTAGAGGTGTGCACTGAGGAAATTTCCATTTCAGTTTTGGATCCAGGGCTTCTGAACCAACTCTGTAACATTGTTTGTTTATTCCAGGAGGGCCAGTGCCTGTTCAGATCTAATCTTTTAGGGTTTTTCGTTATTATGGGTTTGGGCCAGTTGTACATGTGCAAGGCAGGTGTTGGCTGATCATGTGCACATACATGCTGTTCTTTTTAAAGGGGGGGTGGAAATGAGGCTTTAGGGCAGCTGCTTTTGCATTTAATGACACCAAAATTGCACAGAACACAGTCCTCCCTCCAAATCATTGACCCACTGAGTTTCAGCACACACACAAACAATGAGGTTCTGCATTCATGGACTCTGAAGAATCCTTGGAAAAGGCATCAAGGTACGTGCTGGGCCAATGTGCATGCACACACTGTTCTTTTAAGGGTAGGTGGTGAAACAAGGCTTTATTCACGATTAACCCAAAACTGCAAATTTGTTAACAACCTTTAGACTGCCCCCCCCTTTAGTTCAAAAACCCTTTGGTCCAATGAGTTTCTCCTCAAGCACAAAACACACATACAAAATAATGGACCCTGAAGAAGGTGAGTTTCAGTGCAAGTACACAATAGCAGGAAATTGGCTGGCAAAGTGTCAGGGTGGCACCCAAGCAGGAGAACGTTCCATTCCCAACCAGTGCAGTGCAGTGGAATTTAAATAAAAACATTCCTGCTTCATGATCATGCCAATAAATTACCTTTGCATCCTACTGTTGCCTGTTGATGCCATGTTTCACTGTGCTTTGTATCTGCATCCTCATGACGAGGACCAAATCCTTCCTTTCAACACTCAGGAGGAGCTGCCCATCAGAGTCAAGTCTTTCCAGGCAGGATAAAATTCCTCCTGGTAATCCTTGACCCGTTATCTTCAGAGGACTTTTTTATTCACAGTGGTGGCACCTAAGTGAAGAACAGCAGCAGCCAAAGGAGAGGCGACACTGACAGTGCCAGGCTGTCCGCTGCTGCCCTCCCTGCTGCAAAGCAAGCCTTTTGTGATTCACTCCCTACAAGGATGAGCCACTCAGTGGCAATGCTATTGCCCAGGAGGTTTTGAAGACAAAATGTAATCGTGCATAATGAGCACATTCCCCTTCCTGCAAATGTAGTTACACTACACTAGGGCTCAGTGTCTCCCCTTGGGTTCCAACTCGTTGTTTGCCATCAAGAAAAATAGGTTCTGATGCTGCTGCCTGCTGCTGCCAGCACAATGCCTGTCTGCCTGAGCTGGTCCTGGGTGGTAAGAACCGAAATGAAGCAAACAAACTTTTGAGTGGGGGGGAGTCATTACAGCTTCTTTTCCCAAATTTGGTTCGCCATTCCAAAAGCTGCTTTAACAAACTGAACCAGCGATTTCCAGGTCTAGAATCAGCACCCCACAAACCTACAATCTGGTTACGGTTCGTGGATGATACCTTTATCATTTGGAGCCATGGTGAGGAAGAATTGATGGAGTTTTTAAACCACCTCAACAATATCCACCTGAACATACAATTCACCATGGAGAGAGAAATCGAGGGTAAACTTCCATTTCTAGATACCTTGGTCATCTGCAAAGCAAACTTTCAGTTAGGTCACAAGGTCTACAGGAAACCAACTCACACGGATCGGTACTTACACAAAAACTCCAATCACCACCCTCGACAGAAAAGAGGCATAATAAAAACATTAGTAGACCGTGTAAGACGGATATGTGAACCGCACTTTCTCAATGAGGAAATTAATTATCTAAACCACGCACTACTCCAGAAATGAAATGGCTACTCCAGAAATGAAATCAGAAGAGCGAGTAAACCAAGGATAAATCAAACAATTAAGGAAAAACAGTCTCCCACAGGAAAAGTGTTTTTTGTCATATATCAAAGGAATCTCTGATCAGATGGGAAAGCTTATGTAAAAACCACAGCTTACAAACGGTATTCAGACCCACCAGAAAAATACAACAGATGCTACGTTCAGCAAAAGACAGTAGAGACCCCCTTACCTCTGCAGGAATATACCGTATACCCTGCAGCTGTGGACAAGTTTACATCGGGACCACAAAGCATAGTATCCAGACAAGAATAAAAGAACATGAAAGACACTGCAGACTTGGCCATCCTGAAAAATCAGCAGTGGCAGAACATAGCCTAACTCAAACAGGACACAGTATCCTATTCCAGGACACTAAAATACTTGACAACACTTCCAACTACTTTGTCAGACTGCACAGGGAAGCCATTGAAATTCATAAGCATAAGCACAATTTCAACAGGAAAGAAGAGAATTTAAGAATGAATAGAGCATGGTTTCCAGTCCTGAAAAACACCAGGCTAACAAAACACTGTATACCCGACAATAGCCCTGCAGAGAAGATTAGCACATCAAGCACCAATCCATATGCAAAAGAACCTCCTCAGGATACAGTGAAGCCTCCCTCCATTAGCATTCCACACCCTGGGAAACTCTTACAGGATGACTCAGCCCAACCCCAACCCTCCTGAGTAGATATAAATGACCTGCCAACATCTTTTCCGCACTGTGACACTGAGAGATCTCTGTCTTTTGGTGCTACACCTCTGAAGATGCCAGCCACAGCTGCTGGCGAAACTTCAGGAACTACAATGCCAAGACCACGGCTATACAGCCCGGAAAATCCACAACAACCATCGATTTCCAGGTGTATTTATGGTTTATTTTGTTTTGCACATCATTACTGAGCATCAGCTCCATTCTGAACACCAGCCAGCAACCTCTATGCATGGGTCCCTTCCCAATCACTGTTTCCCTCTACAGAGGCTACAGAGCCCAAATCGCTCTTCAGCAATGCAATCCATGCTTCTAAACCCACTGACCTCAATGGACCTAAAAGACTGTAACTCTCATGAGAACTGCACTGTGAATCTACTAGGAATGATACTGTATACCCTCTTATATTTTTACTGCAGAGTACACATGGATTAACATACTTTATAATACAAGAAATTATAATAATTTCTTCCATAAACTGCTAGGAAGACGATTATCTGTTGCTTGCTACGTTCAGTCACTAGAATCCAGCAATATACCAAAACATGCCAACAGACAATGTCAGGGACCAAAATTTTGTTTTGTCCCCAGAAGACCCCATTCTAGCTTTACAAAAAATGATGGACAGATTGAAACAACAGAGCAGTTGGGAACAGTTATATCTTCTATGCCTAGCTCATAATCCAATGGACTAACATCAGTTGATCTGGATGGAACCATCATGGGAAGTGCAAAAGTTTTTTGATATTGCCTTTTCTTTCATTAGAAGACTTTAATGATAGCTGATGACTATCACATTATTGATCTCTTAAATGAAGACCAGTATATCTCTACATTTACCTCTTTTAGCCAACCAGTTATTCCAAACATACTTTCCACATCATGCTTTAGGTTTCCACAGTACATGTAATTCCACATACAGAGCCATACCTCCATTCTACCCATTAAAAAGCATTCATTTACTGTAAAAGAAAAAGATAATTAGGCCACATATGGATTTTAGGGTTGCCAACTTCCAAGTGGGGACTGGAGATCTCCCAGAATTACAACTGATATTACAGAGATCTAATCCCCTGGGGGGGAAATGGCTGCTTTGGAGGGTGAGCTCTGTGGCATCACATCTCCTCTGAGCTCCTCCCCTCTTCAAACTCTGCCCTCCCAAGGCTCCACCTTCAAATATCCAGAAATTTCCCATCCCAGAGTTCACAACCCTGGTGGACTTATGACATCCATGTATAGGATTAGCCCACACTTTTTCACATAATTACAGCAGTCTTGATGTCAGGAGCTGGACACAACCAGAGTCTGCTTTGAGACCCAGAGAGTGTTTTGCACATTCGATGAAATTCTCCAGCTCCAAAATGAAATGGGATAAGCCTTGGTGTGCAGGAGGATACACAAGGTCTTGTTGGAGTTGGTAAGAACACAAGTCTGTTTTCTGGTTTTTTGCTGCAACAAACTAGCAAAGCTGCACCAATGGAATTAAGACCAAGGCCTTGCTTGGTCAAATCTACGCTCTATCTAGCTCAGCATATTATTTGCCATAATTGCCAACCAGCTGTCCTGGAAGGCCTACATATGGGATGTTTAAATACTCCTGGAGAAGGGGAGCTGTGCAGCCAGGGCTGGCGCGCCCATTGAGGCCAGATAGGCGGTGGCCTCAGGGCGCGGGGTGCCGGAGGGGGCAACGGAGGAGGCGCGGGGAGCGGGAGCGCATGCCACAGAGCTGCAGCCTCCTAGCCCTCCTGCCCTGCACCGCCGCCGCCGCCAGCACACGCCCCTGGCCGGGCACAGCAGCCATGGGCACGCGTCTGTGGTGGCGCAGGGCAACCGAGTGGGAGAGCTGGGAGGCCACCCACGCACCATCCCAGCCACCCGCCACAGCAATTGGGCCAGTGGTGCGCGCGCGCGCGCACAGGCCCATGATAACATCACATGTGACATTATCACACAGGCTGGCGCATGTGTGTGTGCACGTGGGCACCCAGCCCACTGGCCGGCTGCGGGCACCAAAAACCCTGGCGCCACTGCTGCGTGCAGCTCAGTGGCAATAACCATGTACGCTCATCAACTGTCACTGTTACAATTACCTGGGTCTGAGCCATGTCCCTGTACCACTATCAGCCCTGAGTTGCCTGGTTTGATTTACTCCTGGCCACTAGTGACTCTCTAGGGCAGTGGCTCTCCAGGAACCTTCCCAGTAAGTTAAATGCCAGTCTGCACCTGCAGGATATGGAGGCTAAAGCCTCCCCATTGATGCCCACTAGAAACTGTTATTCAGAGGTATATGGCCTCTGAGCATGGAGCCATCTTGGAGCCAGTGATGGATGTCCATTAATATGTCCAACTGCCTTATCATACGGAGGGAATTTCTGTCACTGCATGTGCTTACTGTCAGAGCAATAGATATTAATGTGCTGAAGTATTATGGAAACACAGGAATGGTATCTTTCTGTGAGGATCAGCCAAAGATTTGTAAAGTAATGCGAGTCTTGCTTTCAAAATAATACTGTTCCCAAGGAAGCCAAGCTTACTGTTGTGAGTTGTACGTGCCTATTTCTCTAACATCCTTTCCCTGTAGCTCTAATTTGGATTCATAACCATTTGCCCCAGGACTGGAAAGCATACATTTGTCAGCACATTAGAAAACTGGCTGTCTGTACAATGCTGGCAGCAGCCACAGCTAATCGATATGCATATTCACCAGCAAAACTGACTAGTACATCTGTTCTGCGAAAAAACCATACATTTCGCCTGTAGTACAATCAGTGTAATTAAAAATTAACAAGCATTAATTGTTAGAACTGATGTAAACAGCTGATGTTCCACTTAGGCTTGTCTTCTGTACATATCATTAGGCAAAGCCAAATATTGTTTAAGGCCACAGTTACAATAACAACAACAACAAAAGAAATAGAAAACTAATTCCAACTAAACCAATTTACAATGGAACAATGAAACAGTTTGAGATAATTGTTAGGCCACTAGAGTAATAGAAAAAAAATATTTATAACATGTTTGTTTGAGTGTCATTCTCATAAATGCATTTAGGGAAGTATGAAATATGATTTGATCCACATGTGCACAATGTGTGTTATGTTTCAAGAAGCAGGGTGCGCAGAATGTTACGGCTGAATCAAAATCAAAAGTTATCACTTGATATACAGGGAAGTACATAATTTATAAAACAACTCATTCCCTACAACTGGCAACTGATATTCTCAAGGTGTAATATGTGATTCTAAAGGGTGTGTTCATTCTCCAGATGTGCCTCTATCACTCCCAAAAGTGGGCGTACCTCCGCCCATGCTGAGAGGGAAACATGCTCTTCAACAGTGCTATCCCAAACAAAGCTACACCTTTTAAAGTCCACTGGAGTCAAAGGCTCAGAAGAAAGTAAACTCTGCTTAGGATGGCATTTTTAAAAACACGATTATTTAAATGTCAGTGCAAAAATTTATGTTTCCATTTTGCCTCAAACAGCTAAACAACAACAATCTAGCAAGTCTCCCCTGTCCTGCATATTTGAGAATGATAGCCGTAGATCAGAGCAGCAAAGTTAGAGACTGCCTGGAGGATGTCAGCTGCTTATACCCCCCAAGGCTCTACACGGCTCAGAGATGAAATCCTCAGTGCCTATATTGTCAATCTCATTCTTTTTCTGAAATGAGCTGGAAACTGTAGCTTAAGGATTCTGCCAAGTAAATATGGAGCACTGAGAGAGAGTACCTGAGACTCAAGGGAAAGCACACCCTCTCTTGATAACGTTGTATTTATAAAGTATTTGTGGCCTCGGGAGCAGGTTGCTGGGCAGAATAAATAATAACAATGTGACATTTATTACTTCAGTGAGATTAAGAAGCACATTCTAAAATCTGCAAAAAGTAAGTAGCGAATTGGATTCCTCCATCTAAGTCCTAAGAGAGAAGGAAGGGAGCAATCCTAAACAGGTCTATTCAGAATCCTACTCAGGTATGTTCTGTGGGGCTTACTCCTTGGAAAGCATTCTTTGGATTACCCTGTAACTTCGATCACTTTAAGACTTAAGAATTACACATAAGTAGCATATAAGCTCCTATAAAGACAGGGAAGAAAAACTAAAGCTATGAAGCCCAGTTGTAAATGAGAGCTAGCAATAGACAGAAACATACGCATCCAATTCTGAATGTGTCCAATTAGAACAGATTAATGTGGAAGGTGTCTGCCAGATGTTTGAAATTAATCTGATTTTAAACATGACCCATAAAATTCATGAGGCCTCTAGACCCTGACACAGTCCTGATGGTTTTGATAACCACAGAAGATAAGCAAACATTGCTTAACATTTAAATTAAGCTCTGTCAGGGAAAGTGCTATGTAGAAATCATCTCTTCGGGCCTAGAATCCCTTCCCCTGAATTCCAGATCTTTGTGGAATAATTCAACCTAAGGAAAGAGTGAACATTTTATAGTCTGCATTCCAAAAACTAGAACTTCTGGACACAAGCTACAGACTTCCCCCTTGACATAGTTTGATGCTGACAGCAGTCATAACACAATATATGAGGATGGCTTGGCCACTTCAGGTCTTTACATGTTTGTTTTAATTAGACCATTTTTATAAGTCTGACTTTTATTTATATAAAGACCAAAAGCAAAACATTGATGAAAATATTACTATAGGGCTCTCCACTGCTTTTAAAACCACAGTAAATGATCGTGAGCCTTTGCTGCTGAGCAGTTGCATATCAATATCACTGTAGTATGGCAGCAAATGAGTTCTGATTTGTGCTATTTAATGTCCTAATGGCTTGACTAGTTAGGTAGATAATTACACTGTATGATTTATCCAGCCCATTTATAAATATTTATAATAATGGATAAATTAACCTTTGGGATTTCTTTCTCGAAATTCCATTGGTTCTAACAAGATCACTTGACCAAAAGTAGAGCAAGTAGTTGCCTGCAAGTGAGCAATAGTGCACACAGTAGAGATGGTTTGCAGCATAACAATTCCCCACCTCAGTAGTATCCTTTTAAGTAAAGATGTCCTTTTATCATCTTTTCCTTGGAGCAACCCACTAAACTCAGTCTCCTCCCCCTTTTCCCCTGAAACACATTCAACCATCTTTCATCAGATGCTGTTTCACTAGGAAGCAGATCACTGTTATACAGATGTCCTGTGTCCAGTTTTATAGTTTCATGGTTTTCATTGAATCATTAATATAAAATCGTTTTCATTAATTCTTTAATATTGCCAAAACAGCAATAGCATGCATACATACAGCAACAAATTAAAGTTACATTAATATTATTTATCAAGTAAACATATTCAAAGAAGTTATCAGCAAGTGTTTCACAGCTTTTATTATTAGCTGTATTGACAGGCCTATGAAATTCTAAAGGCCGTGTGCTTCTGCCCTGCCATATTGTCATATATGCCTGTCTGCATATCACCCATGAATGTATTCTGTGTTATGTACTGGTCCTCTGAGGGCAAGAGAAGTTTCTTATTGATGTTAAGGCAGTAGGTTATCTTGCAAGTATTTACTTTCTCTTTCCCTGCTGCCTCCAGCAAGTGTCCTTGAAAGCCGGCTGTGGCTGGCTCAAAATGTATCCTTCTTGGGAACTAGGACGATTTCATTCTTTGTTCTAGCTTAAACCTGGCTTCTCCTCTTCACACACACCCAGCTCCTTCGTGGCCAAACTTCAACGGTCCCTATCCTGATGGTGGGAATTTTCTCTATAACTAACACTACCGACCGAACCACGTCACTTCTGCCAATTCAGTTGTCTGAACACCTTGAACTTGATGGATCTTTAATAAAGTTACTTCAACCAATACACCTGCATGTTTGCTGTGGAGAACTCGGGGAATCTACCTGCCAAGGACTGACACGTATAAGGGTTGCCAGGGAAAGCATGGTAACTGGCGGGAGATGAGGCAGAGACTTCCATTTTATGGCGTGGGCTTGGCAGCCCCCGATGCAATGATGTCAATTCTAGCACAACCCAGATTTGACATCATTGTGCTGAGGGGTTGATGCTCTGGCATTTCCTCCAAAGTCTATGATTCAACCATATAGTTTTAAGCAAATACCAGAGCATCACCTGATATGATTATGTAACTTCTAGGTTGTGCCAGAAGTGACATAATCACACCAAGGATACCAATCACTCCCCCAGGCATTTCCTCCTGCCACACAGCAGACAGCAACATGAGCTGGGCATGGGAGATCCCCCGTCCCCAGTGGAAAACTAGCCACCCCACTGCCCTAACAAATATGTCTCCAAATATGTCTCTCCATCCCTACCTTCCTTTATTAAAGTCAGACCATGATTGGAGACACTATTTTCTATTCCTCCTCCCAAACTGAATTTCTCGTTGGGAGTTAGTAATATGTTCCATTGACCACAAATAGACAAATAGATTCCCTGTTTGGTCTCACTGTTGATCTCCTCTTGCAAGCACCCAATTAGTAGGGAGGGAGACAATGCTCAGGTACCTACATGGTGGGGGGATTCCCTCGTGTGCATTGGTCTCATTCCCCCTTCCCACCCACAGAGATAATTAGTAACATAAGGTCTCTCCCCACTTGGGATCCAATTGGTTAATGTTCTTCATTAAAACAAGTTGCTGCCCTGTGGGGGGAGCCCAGTGTCTGCCTGTTGCTGGAAGGTTCAAAATGAAATGGCACACACAGATTTTTTTGGTGAGAGGGACTAATTACAATTAGTTTCACAGATTTGGTTCACCATTCTGGAAGCTGTTTTAACAAACTAAACCACTGATTTCTCTGTGTGTTTTCAGGTCATTTTTTTCCATTATGCACACTGATACCAGGGTTGCAGAGGCAGGCAATGACAATCCATCACTGTGAGTCTCTTTCCTTGAAAACCTCAGCTATAACATGATGGCATTTTCCACCACTGCCAAGTTTGTTAAGACAAAGTTACAACATTCTCTTAATTCTCACTTTACCCACTTCCCCTGAGATCTAACCATCTATTTCTTTTTAAGGAATATGAAGTCAGTTGCTAATTAATTCAGTCGATCAAAGAGAAATCTGAAGAGAGGCAGGGCAGGAAGAGAAGTTCTACAGAATTTCACTGCTCAGAGGTAAGCAATGTCTTCCTAAACCTTCCTATCCTCCTACAAAATCACCACTATTGGTGTGCAGTTTGGGTCTGGAATTCAAGCAAAAGACTAAATTTTTGCTGATTGGGTAACATTCAGCTTTTCTGGCTCAAAATAGTCAATATCGAATCAGATTTGGTATTCCGAACTCAAGCCACCAAATTAATTTAGTAAAATTTGGTAAGCATGGCTTAGCTGTTCCTTTGCCAGTTCCCTGCAAAGAATCAGCAAAGTAACAGCAGTTCCTGCCTTTTTTTGCAGAGAGGGAGGGATGTCATTTTTCAATCAAACTCCACCAAATTTGTAGGGAACCTACTCCCAACTGTCCTCTAAAGACCCTCCAAGGTTCATGAATATTAGATCCCAGGGGCCAAATCTATGGGCCCCCAAAGAAGGTGCCCCCAGCCACTCCATTGTTTCCTATGAGGAAAAATCAAAGCTAACTCCCACTGCAGAAACACACTGAGGCAAGGCTGCGATGGCCAAGGCACACTCCCAAATGCAAGCTGAACGTATCCCAGAGAAAGCCCAAAAGAACCAGACTGAAGCAAGGGAATGGAATCCGCCCAGAACCAGAGTGAAGGGGACCAACTTCATATCAGAGAATCACATCCATTCCACCCAAACCAAACTGAAGCAAGTGACACGATTGCAATTTAGCCCAACAGAACCAGTGTCATTCACAGCAGCCAGACACTGGGTTCAGCCAGTGGGAGAACACCACAGAACAGAACCAAGCAGTACCCAGCCACAAGCACAAGGCATTACCTTGCTTCAGTTTTCTTCTGTTGGGCCAAGTTACAACCACATCCTTTGATTCAGTTTGGTTTGGGTGAAATGAGTATGTTGTTATGTTGGTCCCTTTTGCTTCATTTTGGTTCTAGGGGGATTCCATACTTAGCAGGAAGGGAGAGCTAGCCCCATGGACAATGTGTGCCTTGCACACCTCATCAGGGGGCAGGTGGAGGAAGGCCATATAGAGGAAGGCTCACACACACACCATGTGACCTCATTTTACTCCAGTGCCTCCAAGATTTGGCAACCCCCTTTCACTTTCATTTATTCTCAATGGAATGAAAAAAGAGACCTGCATGTCTAAGTCTGGTTTGTGATATTTAAAAATAAATAAATCTCAAAAAAGATAATACCTCCAATGTGGCTATATTCTCAGATGCAACATTTAATACAGACACCATTCCAAGTACAAATAACTGACCTTGTCACATACATCTCCCTAAAGCTTTTTTGCTTTTTAAAAAGGTACCATTACTCACGGTTGCATTGATTTCCACCACTTCCTCCCCCCTCAGGATTTGTGAGACCCCCCTGAAAAGGTGGTGGTACTTAGTACCAGTAACTACCTCCACCACAAAAAGTCCTGCCCAGTCCAACCTTTTGCGTATTCGCAGGCAGCAGGTTTCTGAAAGATGGGAAATTCTTCTGATTTGTAATCAGACCATTCATAAAATCCTAATATAAATTTTTGCTCTTTAGAGTGGTCAAATTTCCATTGTCAGATACATCACATTTTTAAATCCTAGCCTGGCTTTTTGAGTTTGCTCTGTATTTTGTGATCGGATAATAGCAAATTATTTTGTGATAGGATAATAGCAAATTACACAGGAATCCTACAGACACTTTGTCCAATGAACAATGGAGAAAAAAAAATTCATAGTTCCTCTAAAAGAAGGGGGCAAGATCCCGAATCATAATTGTTGTTAAACATGAGAAATATTTGCAAAACCTGTAACATCTGTTAGTTTTAAGAATGTACATAATCTAACTCAGGGAAAGTATAATTTAATATCTTCCTTTGTATGTGAAACAGCCCTTGCATCAAGTACAAAAAAAAATAACAGTACTCATATTGAACTGAAAATTCCATCATGTCACATAAGCGGTATTTTCATTGTTTTTATCATGTCAACCAGGAAATCACAGAAGATACAACCAAGAGATCAGATTGTTCAGTTAAAGATCAGGACTGCGACTTAACTTTTGTCATGGATACAGCTAAAACTGCAGAACAGTTGCTGAATATGACCAAGTCATGGAAGACTCCTTTGTACACAGAAACAGGGCTAACCCAGCCTCATAACTAGACATGCCACAAAGGGAATCTAGAGACCTAGGACAAAACAACCTTAGAGAGGAGCATGAAACAATGGAGTAACACAGTTGTATGGCCTTGTGTAGATGAGAAGAGCCATCTACCTGGTATCTCAATATACAATGTATTAAGGCCCAGATGCAGACAATGTCTGGGAATGGGAGGTCTAACTTTATAGAAGCTGGTGACAGGGCTCATTTCAAGGAAGAAAGCACCAGAACACTGTTCCAGTAGTTCCCCCAAGTCAGGTAGCCCTGCCTACCTGACTTTAAAACATTTTGCGCCATTTAGGCCTTGATTGGGATCAAAATGGCCACAACAGGGGCCAAAACGGCCTGGATCAGGTCAGTGCCAGGCAGGGGAAGCATCCCCCACCCAGCACCAACCCGATCTTGGCTGTTTCTGCCCCGATCCGGGCTGCAACGGGTCTAAAATGGCCATTTTCAGACATTTTGAGCCTGTTTCGGCCCGTATTGGGGCCAAAACAGCCCGGATCAGGTCAGTGCTGGGTGAGGGAAGATGTATTTCTTGAGGGCCATTTTGGGCCCATTTTGGCCCAGATTGGGGCCAATGGGGCCCAGATTGGGTCGGTGCTGGGCGGGAGAGGCCTCCCCCACCCAGCACCGACCCGGTCCTGGCCTTTTAGGCCCTGATTCGGGCTCAAATGGGCCAAAAATTGCCATTTTTGGCACTTTGGGGCCCTTTTGGGCCCAGATCTGGGCCAAAACAACCTGGACCAGGTCAGTGCTGGGCAGTAAAGGGTTCCCTCACTTGGCTCTGACCAGATCTGATCCTTTTCAACCCTGATCCTGGCCCAAAATGGCCACTTTCAGCCATTTGGGCCATTTTCTGCCGGGATCGGGGCCAGAACTGCCGGGATCTGTTCTGTGCCAGGTGGGGGAACCCTCCCCTGCCCAGCACTGATCTTGTCCAGGCTGTTTCAGCCATTATCCAGGGCCAAATGGCCATTTGTGGCCGTTTGGGGCCCTTTTCGGCCGGGATCAGGACCTAAACGGCCAGGATTGGGTCAGTGCCTGGTGGGGGACCCCTCCCCTGCCTGGCACCAACCCAATACAGGCCATTTTGGGCCTGATCCAAGCCAAAACATGCCCAACATGTCCATTTTGAGCCATTTTGGGCCTGTTTTGGCCTGGATTGGAGGCAAAACATCCCTGATCGGGCCACTGCCAGGTGGGGGAACACTCCCCCATCTGGCAGCAGCCGAATCCTGGCCATTTTGGGTGTGGGGTGTGGCATATGCTAATGAGTTCCTGCCGTTCTTTTTCTACGAAATGACCAGTGGCTGGCAATATTACTCAAGGATAGATGTATTTGTTGAGGGACAAAAGATATTCATATGTATGAGAATTCAGCCATCCTGGCCAGTAGACATCGGCTGCTGGGGTCAGGGGCCGCTTTTGCCTCCCCAGAAGGGGGAAGCAGCAGCCCAGTTTCCCAGGCATCCAGGTTCCTGGCGAGGGGGTGGTGGCAATTGCCTTCTTGTGCTCGGGCCACCCACCCACCCTGTAGCAGTGCAGGTTTAGCTGGTTGCTGGCTGTCAGGGCCAGGTAGGAATTTTTTTCCCTTTTCCCCAATTGGTTGAGAGGGAGAGATGTTTTTCACCTACCTTGCACTGCGTCCATGGGTTGTGGTAATTGGTTTAAGGTGGAGCTGTAAATAGGTTGGTCACTGGCAGGATAGAGTTTGGGAAAAGTCAGCGGGCTGGTGAGCACCCTTGGCACATCCCTATTGTTTGGGGAATGGGGGTCTGTCATGATCAGTTGGTATGCTTCACAGCTGCCAATTGTGAGGGCAGACTGCCTGGTGGGACCCCCTGTACTAGTCCTTCCCTCAGGCTCCATGACTTTTGAGGCAGTTGGAGTTTTAAAGGGGGAACAATTTTGCCTGGCTGGCAGGGTCCCAACCATGCTCAAGGATGGCTTGCACCTGGGGCAATGGGGCTCACCCAGAAAGATCAAGGAGGAGGTCCAGGAGTGACCTCGGGCTTGACCTGTACTGCTAGTTAGGCCCTTGCTGTGTTAGCAGTGGATGTTGTTAAATAAAGTGGCTCATTAGTACCCAAGCCTCATGTCTGCCTCTTTATTCTGACTGGAGGAGCAATCACTAATTTTACATAGCCTTGTAACAAGCCCTGTGATGCAGAGTGGTAAGCTGCAGTACTGCAGCCCAAGCTCTGCTCATGACCTGAGTTTGATCCTGGTAGAAGCTGGGTTCAGGTAGCTGGCTCAAGGTTGACTCAACCTTCCATCCTTCTGAGGTCGGTAAAATGAGAACCCAGTTTCCTGGGGGCAAAGTGTAGATGACTGGGGAAGGCAAAGGCAAACTACCCCATAACAGAAGTCTGCCAAGAAAACGTCATGATGTGACGTCCCCCCGGGTCAGTAATGACTCAGTGCTTGCACAAGGGACTACCTTTACCTTTCTACCTGCTTAAGATAAGAGGTAGCAAGAATGAACTAACTATTTTTACATATTTTAAGATGATGAAAACTGGAAGACTTGCTACTGGAAATCTTCATTGCTGCATGAAGCTTGGGGTTGCTTCCCATGTTGCAAAAGTTGGTGAATAAATGGAACACACATCCTGTTCACAACATAAGTCCTGTTCACATGTTACTGTGAATATCATGCATATACATGTGTATATCTGCTGTCAGAAACAGCCAATATGTGTTCACTTTACCAATGAAACCAGGGACCAGTATGAAAGGTTTGAATCACACGTTTAGCTGTACATGTGTTGAATGTAACATGACAATTACCCAAAGTGTATACAAAGAACAATCAAGTGTACAGCATACACAGATTGCACATGTGTCCATTCTAACTTGTGAACAGGGCTATTGATGCACAACCACTTCCTTGTATTCTTGTAAGTCTTCTGATCATTTGAACACAAGCTCTAACCTATTTGTGAAGCATTAGGATGTGGCTTATACATAAGGCAATAGCCAAAACATCGTTTCTTGGTATGATATCAAATATGATCAATGGATTTGCTTCCTAGTATAACAGTAAATAAGACTGTTAATTCATAGATTGAAAAGGTATTTTTCAGCCAGGGCGTGAGGGTGGGGTGATGGGGGCAGTGAAACTTCCATTGCCATTCAGTAGTCACATTAGTTTTTCTAAATCCTCGCTATTTCTTGAGGTCCATACCTAAAGCAAACCTGTGCTATTTTGCTAGGTACTTCACTGAGTTGCAGGCTTTAACTGGTGCTAATACTGCTACTTATAAGGATAACATCCCAATTAAGAATAAATAACTAATTTAAAAATGATTCACTTGTATTATGCACTCTGCCTACCAAAAGAGATTTCAGAAGACAGAGTTTTAATTTTTGCTATATATATTAAAAAGATGTCTTGTTGAAAAGAAATGAAAAGTTGCTCATTTCAAGCTTTAACTCAACCTCTATAATCTTACAACTAAGTACCATCAATGAGGGCGCCATTATTTCCTAAAACCTCTATAGTGTTGCTCATATTCCTTGATTTATTCAAGGATTCCTGCTTTATCCTAGGTGAACTCACTGAAACAAAGGGGGTGCCACTGGAGAAAACCATGGTTTAATGGAGGCTCTTGTTCCAGCCTCCCTTGCATTGCTGGCTTTATATTTCATTGCCAAGATGTATTACATACCATCACATATATACTATGCCTGCTGGTGCATCATTAATTCCATCTTTGAATGCAGCATGACAAATAGAATTAGCAAGTCACACCAATATTAAAATTGAAGGATTAATGTTGACACTGTTATAATACAGAACTGTCTTTGATTAAATACTTCTATCTATAAATATCATGGGTTGGATCGAGCAACACCCTTTTGACTAGTGAGGAGTCTTCCTCCAATGATGAAATCTTCCTTTGATTTAACAAAGTTCCTTCCACTAGAGCAGTGGTCCTCCACCTGGAGGCCAGAGATCCTGGGGAGAGGGGTTATTGAAAGGAGTCTGCGAATCCTTGCACCTTGGGCAGTTTTTGCCTTTCCTCATCTGTACCCTCACCCTCCCTGACTCACCTCCATGGTGGCCATGCCCCCCCAACTCTGTGTCAGCCTGGCTGCTGGCTGGGTTTAACCCACCAGTTGGCTTACTGCAGCACAGCCACACCTTACCAGCTGTGTCTGCCTGCTCCAAGCACCCATTCAGGAAGGCAGCATCAGGCCATCCTCAGCTGGAGGCCCGCAAGTGTGCACTTGCTCAGTCAGGGTTGCTTACCTACTCAAAAAGAGAAGTGCTTCTAACAAGAGTCTTGGGCGGGACAGATTGGCTCCCATTGTCTACATCCTCCCATCTCCGGTGACAGCCCCAAATGCCCACACTTTGAATGGAAGCATTGGATGCAGTCCTTTAAGGATCTGTTTTTTGGCCAGTGGCTTCCTTGTGGGCCTGTTAGTTTCCATGGCCCCTCTGACATCTCTAGCAGTCTACTGCACTAGGAAGCTGTCAGGCGACAGGATCTTGACAGCAACACATGTCCCTTTCAACTATCCCAGGATAGCCCAGTAAGTGTGGGGGAGGAGGGATTACCCCCATACAGTTCATGCATCTGAAGTGAGCTCTGACTCAAGGAAGCGTATGTTGTTATACGTTTTGTTCCTTATTAAGGTGCCATTGGACTTCTTTATTTCGCCACCTGGGTTAGTAATTACTACTTTATCAGCTGTGGAAAAGACATGCAGCTCAACATACGTGCCCAGAGATCTGACAGCTTATTCTGGAGAAAAGATCTCCCTTTCTCCAACCCAAGTGTCATTGCTAATGCCATAGGAGAGGAAGCAGCCAGGAATACCTTGATCATGCTTAGATTTAGCACAAGTGACAATTCTCTCCCAATGAACTTTTTATATTGCGCTTTAACCATTATTTGTATTAGATTCTGTTACCTATGACCTCCTTTGGGAGCCAACTTACTACTGGAAAGCAGGGGTAAAATCAAAATAAATAAGAATTCACCCATTTTTCTGTCAAGGACCAAAAGTTCATTGGGCGTCCAAGCAAATTCCTGAGTACAGGCTAACTCCTAATTGTGTTATCAAAGTGTTTACGCTAGGGAGCTACTTCAGTAACTCCAAAAACATATGATGCTCTCTTATACTGCGTCAAGTCATTGGTCTGTTCTGTACTTCAACCAGACTTCCAGTCTCTGAAAGCTGCAAAACACCACAAGCTATCTCATTAAATGACTCAGTATAATAAATAAGCAAACATTCCTTCTGTAGTCCCAATATGTCTGACACATATGTACTTCCAGTTTTCACATGTATATAGATGCTGTTGTGATCAATAAAATATAAATTCATTTAAAAGTATTACTAAATTCATAGTAATTTTTTATCATTATGCATTTTCTCAGTCAACAGATACTAACTAGTAGTACAATAGCATGATTTGAGTCTAGTGTCACCTTAGAGATCAACAAGATTTTCAAGGTATAAACTTTTGAGCGTCTTGACTCTTGATAGCTTATACCTTGAAAAATCTTGTTGTTCTCTAAGATGATGCTGGACTCCCAATTCTGCTGTTCTACTGCAGACTAATGGTGAGCTCTAAAAAGGTTTTCATTATAATTTCTGATCTGGACTTTGTGAGAGGGATGTTTACCATTATTGTTTATTTCTGGGTAAAATATTACTGATTTGGAAGTAAAATCCATTTTTTCCCTCCTTTGGGACCATTATTTTCAATAGGAAATCTATTCAAGAGTCTGGGAAGCTGTTTATAAAGATAATGGCACCAAATTTGCACAGAACGCAGTTCTCCTAATCTAAATATGTTCTAAATTTCAAGCAGATTGAACAAAGAAGGTTGATTTTACAGACTCCCAAAGCAGGTCTTCTTTGCAGCTGCACTTACTATTTTCACAAGACAAAAAGTCTCTTTCCAGCCCACAAGGAGGGTGAAGGGGTGAAGAAGAATGGCCGTTTGGGATTAGGTGGGAGCGCTTTTTGCTCCTCCTTTGCAATGATCGGATTGGAAAGGGGATAGAGTGGAAGTGGAAAAGTAATAGAGGGGGAGGGAACAGAGAAGGAGCAGGACCATTGAATGAAATCAGACAGTTTGCAAAGACCGAATCAGCTGCAGACCTAATCAAGTGCAAGAAAGTAATTTGCAAGCTCCAGAGTGGTTTTTAAGTAACCAGCTCCCTGCAATAAATCAACTTTCTGCAAAGCATACCTCAGCTTCTGCAAAGCATATCTCAGCCAGTGCAAAGCATAGCTCACCTTAGCAAGCTCAATTACAACCTGTGCAAGCCAGGGGGTTCCCCCCCCTCACCTTGCTGGCAGGGGGGGAAGGCAGAGGAACAGGCCTCCAGGGTGTGCTCCCAGGGTGGCATGACGGTGTCATCCTGGGAGTGACATCATTGTGCAGGGGCTGGGAGGAGTTTAAAAAGGTGATTTCCAGGAGGGTAAGGAGACCTGGCAACCCTACTTTTGTGTCAGAGGACTAGTCTTGGAAATAGCCACTTGCCTGTTATACATTAATAATAATAATAATAGATTTATATAGTGTCCTTCAAGACAACTTAACACCCACTCAGAGTGGTTTACAAAGTATGTTATTATTATCCTCACATCAATGACCCTGTGAGGTGGGTGGGGCTGAGAGAGCTCTGAAAGAGCTGTGACTGACCCAAGGTCACCCAGCTTGCTTCAAGCAGAGGAGTGGGGAATCAAAACCCGTTTCGCCAGATTAGAGTCCTATTGCTCTTAAACACTATACCAAACTGGCTGTATATGTGCACAACATTTAACACAATACAAGATGATATGTTGGTGAGTTTAAAACACAGAGTATAGGGGAGAAGAGAATAAACAGGAGAAGTGCAAATGTCTGCCTGTGTCAGATCCAATGGCCTCCAGGTGACCAGGCTGAAAGTTTCCACAATTGGTAATGGATTCTTTCTCTTTTCTTGTTGTTTGTTTTCAAGTCACCAGCGTGCCACAGAAGGCTAACACATGGATAAGCAGGAAGGAAAGGTTTCTAAAAATTATAGGTTAGTAATTTTTTGTGAACACGTTTGCATGTCTGGGCCAATACATTCTGTTTTAGCAACTTATTCCATTCCATCCATATCTGGAATTGGGTTTCTTTTCCTAAACCAAAGGATAGTTGAATATTGACATATATATCGCACAACCATACTGCTTTGAGCTTTCTTCCACATTAAGCTACATTTAATATTCATTTCACATTTTTTTCCTATTAATTAAAAGTAAACCGTGTATTGTATGGTACATTATCCCTCTAACAGCCCCATGCGGTGATCATGAAGTGGAAGACTAATGGTGTAGACTTTAGCATTTAGTTTTAACCAGAATAATTTACATATCTGTAAGAAGAGTCCAAGGCATATGTAAATAAGCAAAAGTCGAGGACAGCAGTACTCTGCCCTGGTTTACTATGGACAGGAGAGACATAGCCATATATTTATTCCATCAGTCAACTAATTTAATGAGACTTTATGCAGAATCTTTCTGCAGAAGAAACAAAACTTATTATTTAAGGAGAGGCATGTGGCAGTAAGAAAAATGTGTTTGTTTGCTTTTTCTACTCTATTACCCCAAGAATCAAAGGTGATCCCATTCACTCTTCATTAAAAGTTTACCTTTCTAATAGATCAGACGGAGACCAATAGTTTTATGCTGAGATTTCAAAATTCCAAACTGATTAAAATTTTACGAAAGGGCCGAAGGTCTTTGTGGGAGGAGAGAGGTAGACAATTCGACTCTACAGATCTCCTTAATGAACCTCAGTAGTAGAATGTACTGTTGAGGTACTCTGACTCCGTATCTTTGGATGCTTTTAATACTGTGGTTTATAAAGAAAAAGTGTTTCAAAATTAAAATTAACATATACAAATTGAATTAATTTCGTTGCTGTCCATGTTCCATTTTAATTTTCTGACCTCATTTACTATATATCAACTTTCTTGTGTCAACTTGAGATTTGCTGATTGGCCTATTGTTATATGTTATCAAATAAAAGGAACACTTAGTTGCTACATTTATATTCCACCATTTTTCCATCATGGATAGGGTTTGCAGATGCCTGCCACTGGCAAGAAATCTCCCAGGGATCAGGAGGAGGAGAAAGGCCTGAGAAAAGAGGAGGAGAAAGGCCTGAGACAAGTCAGGTTAATGACAGCACATATGCCCACAGTGCCATTTGATGACATTGCTTCTGGTGCAACCCAGAAATGACTGCATTGTGCCAGGCCTGATTTTTTAAGAATTGGCCCTGCTGCAACACCGTCAGGTCCTGCCGAAAGTGACATCACTGACCGACACCACAGGTGCACACAAGCAAAAAGAAAAGAGGTGGGTGTACACTACCCCCCCACCACCACCCTAACAACCACTAATCATGGAGTCTGGCAACCCTATTCATGTAACTCAAAGTAGTATACGCAGAGTTCCTAGGACGTTTTCTGCTCAGGGACTGAGCAGACCAACTTAGCCCACGAAGCTGCTGCATCTTATGCTTTCCAGCTATAACTTGGCACCATGCTGAAAAGGAAATGAAGGAAAGAGAAAGTGTGAGAAAGAATGAAATACAAAAACAAACTTTAAAAAGAAACATTGGGAGGCAGCTGCTTCTAGGGCCAACTGAGAAAGTCACTGCAGGCAGGACAGACAACTGTCACCAGTCTTCTATATAGTATCCCTTTTTCCTCTGCCTCCTCTTCACTGTCCTAATCTTAACCACTAGAGTTGCCATCTCTGGCTTGGGAAATTCCTGAAAACATGGGTGTGGTTCCTGGGGAGGGCAGGATTTAGGGAGGGTGGAGTTCAGCAGGGATGTGATGCCACAGAGTTTACCCTCCAAAGTTGCCATTATCTCCAGAGGAAATTACCTCAGTAGTCTGGGGATCCGTTGTAATTCCGGAAGAACTCCAGGCCCACTTTGAGGTTGGAAGCCCTGTTCACTGCCCATCCTTCCAAGTGGCACCTGGAGAGGATAATCTTCCTTGCCTCTTCATTCCCCCTTTTAAAAAATGGTATGCCCTGCATGCTGTACAGGAACCCCAAACTGTTCTGAGAGACTTTTCTCTCATAAAAATTCAGTCACACCATTTCGGTTGCCCTAGCAGCTCTGCTGATAATTGTGGTTCAAGAAACATTGTCAGATGCATGGAGCTTCCAACACCAATTTAAAGGGTCATTTAAAATAATGAGAAAACAAATACCTACCCCATGAAATTAATACCCTACCGAGATCTCAACCAAATTCTCCTTCATGTAGCCTATTCCTATGCATTAATACCACTTCTCTCCTTCTGGCTTCCCACCCGCAGCTTTCACTGCCATTTTAAAATGTGCAGCTGGCCAATGAGCACACCAACCTACCAGGGTCACTGTAGGACTCTATAACACAGCCTTTCTTTGGCATCCTTTCACACAAAACAAAGGTCCCCATGCAGCACTCTGCTCCATTGGTGAAGGAAGCAAACCCTATGTGTACACAGGAATCCAAGCCCTGGAGATGTATATCTAGGCCACTATTCTTAAAGGCACAAGTATACAGGTACACAATCACCACATTGATTTTTACTGTATATTTCCTTTTATGATGAAGATTCAGGGCAATGAACCACCACCTGCTTCTGTCAGAGGGCAATCATGCATGCCTACTGGACAATCTCATGCCCATTACTTCAAAAAAAAAAAAAAGCAGCACAGCAGGAAATCAGACTCAAGATCATTCCTAAGATATACCAGAGCCTACAACACGAACCTAATTGTAGGAGTGCTTCTTGCAATGGCAGAAAACACCAATTGTTTATGTGGCAAGTGCTAATATGAATATGCTCTCAGTGTTTTTCAATCCTTAATTGCCAAATGTAAAGGATATAGTAAAATCTAATGGTGCTTCCCACCAACTTAGACCAATATGCTATTTTCAAACGTATGAAATGGAAGACTGGACAGTTCCACTTCAGATTGCAGGTGAGGGTGCCATTTTTGAAAGCTTCTCCACGTGCACATCATGGAAATCATCATCGTCGTCATCATCATCATCAACCTTAGCACAGCAACAAGAAAGGTCCTAACCTAACCTTGCATTCTTGTACTAATTTTTTCTTAGCAGGCAGCATTAAAAAATGGCATGCTTTGCAGTGTGAAGTGGTACAATCCGATCTACAATCTCAGGATAGTAGACTGCTGCACATATCAACCTGAAATTGCCACAGTCTAATTAGGATGGCCAGCTCTCCATTGTAGACTGGCCAGCCCTCCACCTGGGATGGGAGATTCCCTGCCCCCATCTGCCACTGTCCAGCCCTGCTCACCTGGCCAGTGGTTGGGGAGGCACCAGGAGGGAGGAGAAGTGTGCACTCCCACATCCCCCGTTGCACCAGAAAATAACATCATTTTCCAGTGCGACAGGGAGCTGTGGGTCATGCAGAAGACTAATGCATTACAAATTGCCTCCAAACAGGCAATTATTAATGAATTGGGCCTCAGTGCGCAGCAACTGGAGAGTGTGGAAATCTACTGAGAAGCAGTGAGTACCTCGCTGGCGCTGCTCCCCAGCCCCCTGCTTTGGTCCCGAGGGGGGGGGGGAATGTATGAAGAATTGGGGGTAGAGCCTGGGAAGGGCAGAGTTTGAGGAGGAGAGGGACCTAACTGGGGTATAATGCCATAGAGCCCACCCTCTAAAACAACCATTTTCTCATCTGTAGGCTGGAGATCAGTTATAATTCCGAGACATCTCCAGGCACCACCTGGAGATTGGCAAGCCTAGTCTGAGCATCTAAAGTATGTTGAATGTACGTGTTTGGCACATGTGCACTTGTGTGCATCTGAATGTACAACACACTAGGCATGTCAGCGACAGTCTTCCACTGCACCTAACTACATGGCAAACTAAGAGAATTAAAAGGGGAGGTGAGCAGTTTTTTAACATGTTGGTTTCATCTCCTATAGCTGGAGGAGGGAATGATCCATACCCACACATATTATAAAAAATTATAACACAGATTTAATACAGTACTTGAATAAGTTTCTGTTACAGTAATCCTGACCACATATTGTAGTAAAATTTATCTAGCATTTTGAAGAAAACTTTTCACCTTCAGGTATTTAAAAAATATAAAGGCAATAACCTATTTCAAAATAAACAAGAATGGGAGCTGTGGAGGACAGAAAACATTCACTCCCCAAAGTACATTTTAACAAGATGAAAAGCCATTTGAAGATGTTGTAAAGCTCCAGAAAATAAAAGTACAATTTTAGCAACACCAATCAGCTTTTATATAGGAGGAATGGCTGTTTCATTTGATAATAGCATTGTTATTTAGGTGCTACTATTAAAAAAAAAAGATAAAGCTAAAAAGACCCTTGAAATATTTTATTGTGTTTTAATAACAGCCTTTCTTCAGATTTTATACCTTTTGTAATATCAAATTTTTAAGCAATTAGTTTGCAGATGTCACTAAATAAATGGCATTCATTCCTTAAGCCGGAACCATACCTGTTAACCATCTTGGCACATTCTAGCTTTAAAGCTGGGCTTGATGTGCACAGCATGCACAAAAACTGTACGCACAGTTCAAATGAGCTGGATTACAGACCATGACCACTGAGACCCTCACATGACAAAGCCTTTGTGTAATTAATATGCAGGGTAAAATGCTCCCTGGACGGCTGCTAAAGCGATTTAAATCATGCACATAAAAAATGTAATCACAAATTTAGCATGGTGGACATTGTAGTCACACTGTGCTTGATTGCATAGAAGGTTCCAAGTGTGTTTTAAATGTCCTTTAAGATTGAGATTAGGACTTGTACTTACAAGATGCATATTAATCTAAAACTCAACATTTTTCAGTGTGGGATCACAGTAGGAGAACATTATGGGCAATAGAGGTTCATTCTAATCCCAGTAGGTAATTACACTTTGAAATAATATTCTTTAATTAAATCTTGTTTGCAGTTGATTGATTTAAACACTAAATCTAAAAACCTAAATTTGAGTTTTTATCAATTTTTGATGCTTATTGCACAGAACTTGAGCTTTAATTGATGTTTCTGAAGTTTTTAAAGCCCTTGCCGGCCGTATCCTAGCTGAATTTAGTGCAATTACCATTTTTTCCCCCTTCTACTTCAGCACTGCAGACCATTTTCATTAGATGCCTGATAACTTTAGGTATTTGAAAATCAGTGATATCTACATATTTGGTATATAGGAATACTAATATTTTAGTTCCCCACCTCCTTAAGAAAAGATGTCACACACACAATACAGACTGTTTGTGCCAAACCAGGTCTCTTGAGGCAAGTAATACAGTGTGGAGACAGCCACTCCCCATGATTTCTACTCCCCAGACACGTAAAGCCCTCTTTAGTTGTCGCCAGCTCACCCATCTTGTTCTGACAATAGAGTCTTCCTACCCTACACACATTCTGGCAGGCAGACTGAGGGGCCAGCATTTCCTTGCAGGCCTGCTAAGAGTCGCCATGGGCCCACTGCTCCCCTCTCACCCCACCCCACCCCAACCCAAACATGACAGGAAAGCAAACCAAATTACTTTCCTAGCTCCATTGGCCCTGAGTGTGGGGAGGACTAGAGTCCATGGAATTTTATTTATTTAAACAGTTTTGTTGGTGTAGTGGTTAAGAGCAGTGGGATTCTAATCTGGAGAACCAGGTTTGATTCCCCATCCTCTGCTTGAAGTCAGCTGGGTGATCTTGGGTCAATCTCAGCTCTTCCAGAGCTCTCTCAGCCCCGCCCACCTCACAGGGTGATTGTTGTGGGGATAATAATAACACCCCTTGTAAACTGCTCTGAGCGAGCATTAAGTTGTCCTGAAGGGTAGTATATAAATCGAATGTTGTTGTTGTTGTTGTTGTTGGTGGTGGTGGTGTTATTCTCTGTCACCTTTCTACCCAATGAGAATCCCCAAGGCATAAGGTTTCCAGGTCTGAGTTGGGAAATTCCTGAGGACTTGAGGGCAGTGCTTGGAGATGGTAGAGTTTGGGGAGGGACCTCAGCAGGGTATAATGCCATACAGTCCACACTCCAAAGCAGCCATTTTCTTCATCTAGGCATGGGTTCCACATGCTTGTACTGCTGCTTGCACTGTTAACCCCTTGCACCCAGATGACTTCCACATGCTCGCACTGTTATCTGGAAATCAGTTGTCATCCCAAGAGATCTCCAGGGCTCACCAGCAGATATCAAAACATTTAAAGCATTAAAATGGCATTTAAAATAAGATGTATATAAAATATTTAAACAATTCAGTAAAAGCACAAACACACATAACAATACTACTAGGGAGGAGCACCAATAAAAGTTACTGATGATACACCAAACAAAACTAATTCTTTGCCCACTTGGATAAATTGAAGGATTTTGAAAAAACAAAAATTGCAGCATGCAGCCATGGTAAGGAACTCGGGCTTAAAAATATTGTGCAAATATACTTATTTTGTAAAATACATGAATACAGTAAAAGCTTTGTTAACAGGTATCACTGGGCAACCAAGGCTTCTGGCAATCCAAGCTTTTACTGCCAGGACCCTCTGCTGCTCCTCCACAGCCTTTGAGCAGGCAGATGAGGAGCAAGCAGTAGTGGCGGACTCCCAAGCCATGGGCACTATCCACTCCACACCATCACAAGCAGGAGAGGTGCGTGGCCCGAACTCACAGCCTGCCCTCGTATCGCTGTACAGCCGAGTGGCAGCAAGGGGGAAAGAGGCACTTCTAGATATGGACATCTCTTGCACTGCTGTCAAGCAAGCAGCATCCATCTTTGAAGCTCACTGTGTCTTCCTTTACTGCATGCCAGCAGGTAGAAGAGCAGGTAACATGTCCTGGTACATTCCAGCCACAGGCACTAATTGCTCTGCAGTGGCGAGTAGGCAGCACCCATGGCTAGAACAAACCTCCTACCCCAGTAATGCCAATCAGCTCTGCAGTGGGTGAGGATTTAAAGGGCCCTTTAAATGCTTGCCTGCCTCACAGCTGATCAGCTGCTTAAGAGCAAGGAGCAAAGGTGAGTGGCAGGATATCAGGAATGGGTATCGCCCACTCACCAGCAGTGCAAGCATGTGGAAACCATGCCCAGGACTTGGAGCCCACTCCACAGCTGCCAGCTCTCCCCCTTTTCCACCAATGGCAACTAGCATGCCAGTTAAGCAAGTTTTCCATTTAACATCCTGCCATATAATACCATTTTTACTGTATTCAGTTAAAAAAATTAATGTTCAAATCTGACTTTGAGAAATGAAAAATAAAATTTGCAGTGTTGGAAATTGATCCTTATCATATTTCCGAATTTTTAATCTCATTCAGAGGTTGATGTTCTTGATATGCTTTGTTCATAGCCCTGGTGAGTCTGATCTCGTCAGATCTCAGAAGCTAAGCAGGGTCGGCCTTGGTTAGTAATTGGATGGGAGACCTCCAACGAAGGCTAGGATTGAGGAGGCAGACAATGGCAAATCACCTCTGTTCGTTTCTTGCCATGAAAACCCCATTAGGGGTTGCCCTAAGTCAACTCTGACTTGAGGGCACTCTCCACCACCACCATCTTTGTACCGAGAGAACATGAGCTCATTGCCCCTCATGCAAACATTCCTATGGATTAATCTAAACCTGATTAATCCTTAATCCTACAGGTTAGTCTAAACCTTGTCTTCCCAGAATCCTGTGTGGTCCAGTCCAAGGCTCCAGGCATGCAGTCAAGTGCTCTCATTTATTTATTTATATTTCATTTTTTCTTCCCTTTATACCCCTTTTTTTCTTCCCAATGAGGAAGTGGATTACGACATGCTCCTTTATTTTATCCTTCCAACAATTCTGTGAGTTAAGTTAGGTTGAAAGAGAGAGTGATTGGCCCAGGATCAGCCAGCAAGCTTCCATGGCAGAGTGGGGATTTGACTTGTTATCCCAGATCTTAGTTCGACATTCTGACCACTGCATCAGACTGGTGTCCTATTTTCTCCCAACGTAAAGAAAAGAAAATCACTTTTAAAATACATGTTATGTTTAAAATCCAGGTTTCCATTCAAGTGAAACTTTTTTTAAAGCACCCAACTGCACAAACATATCTTCAGGTCACATTGATGACAGAGATACTAAAACTCAAATGCACAATTTTGCAGTTTCATCTGATTTACAATTCTGGGACAGGGAATGGATTTGTGTGTGAATTCTGAAACGAAAGAAATCAGTTGCATGTTCCTATGTTTTAATTCTGCATGTTTCAGTTCTGAATATTTTAAATATTAGCCTATATTAAAAACCGGGAATCACAGTCTTTGAAAAACTAGTGCAAAACTCAAATGCTGTAGTCACATACTTATTGTATAACTGAATGTGTGGGATCTCCCAATGAGTTCCGAAGATACCACGCCTTTCACTAATGCTCATAAACCCATGTATATACACTGAGGAATAAAATATGGCAGCATATTCTTAGTGCTATTTCGGCAAGCCTCCAAACTAGGGCCAAACACATTATCTTCAGTATTGGAAATACCACACATAAATGATATGCGGTAACCCCCCGCTCAAGCAGAGCTTCATGTGAGTACAAAAGCTCCCAAGCACACTCCAGAGTTGCTAGACTTGGGCGACTGCATTTTATTCCTCTGTATTTTAGGAGGTTTTCAATTTGTCACATGAGAGCTTAGCTAAAGAAAAAGAATAACAACATGATTCATAGAGCAGCCCCGTAACTCTCTGAAAGGATACCCAGTGGATAGGTATGCAAACCAGGTGATCTGGCAGGTCAAGTAATTTCACAAATGGTTGCAAATTTAAACATGATTCTTGAAATATGCACCTACATCACCAAGCTGTTCACAGATGACAATTTTATAACCAAATCTCAAGCATTCTGTCCCTTACACTCTGAGCTGAACTTTCAGGATATAATTTTGCACAGTTTACATTGCAATTCACACAAGCAAGGGAGGGGAAAAATGGGTTTGGATTGAGATTCCACACTTCTGTATAATGCAATCATGGGTGTGCAGTACAGTAAATTAAATTCATGATCCTATACATTTAATAACAGAAAATTCACATCTTACCACAGTTGCATTTGTCATTTGTGGGGGGGGGGGAAACAAACGAGCATGTGAAATGTTTTATTAAGATGACTGGGCTGTTGAGAAAAATGATTAAGTCGCTATAAGAGCAAAGACAGACCACAAGACCTCATTCATTGTAACACTAATATTAATCACACACATAATATAGGTGTCTCACTATAAGCCACATTCCCTTAAAATATATATTACACATCCTGGGGGCAAACAATAGCACAACAGACGTGAAATAAATCCCTCAAAAGCCATGGTGGCCGGAAGAAAATCATTTATATTCTGACAGATTAATGGACTTCCTTCTTATGCATAATAGATGAAAATATTT
Organism: Eublepharis macularius; assembly: GCF_028583425.1. Taxonomy (NCBI): domain Eukaryota; kingdom Metazoa; phylum Chordata; class Lepidosauria; order Squamata; family Eublepharidae; genus Eublepharis; species Eublepharis macularius. Next base: position 188,704,709 of record NC_072791.1, read on the forward strand.
ACAACAATATCAGAAAGAGCTATAGAAAATTAAATCTCAGTAATCAACATGCACCAACAAGGACTTAAGTTTCTCTCTGAATTTTATAGTATTGTCAAAAATCCTTACCCAGAAACAAATATTCCTTTTTTCAGTTGAGTTGTGGACACTGGTCATAAAAGATTTGCTTTTAATTAAAGCCAATGTCTTGACATCATGGTGAGGGGAAACTCTGAGCAAGCTGTCCTAGAGACCCAATAGACTGGGTGCAAAAGAAATAAGCTGTAAAGTATTGGGGGTTGCTATGTTTGATAGCTAGATATGACAACAGATGTACAGCTGCATTCATTCTGCAATTTTCCCAGCTACAAATAGTAAATCATAATAGTTAAAAATCATACTGTTAAAAGCTCTACAATGAAAATGCTACAGACTTTCTGCAACCCCATAAATTGTCCCCAAATGCTCATTCCCCACCCCCCAGCCCCCGCATCCCACAAGCTTCCAGAGCAGTGCAAGGGACTTCAGAATACAGGAAGAAGTTAGACAAATCTATTCTGCTCAAAGTTCTTTGAATCCAGAGTTCTTTGACGCAGTAGTCAAATCAAGTCCTAGCAGGTGGCCCACAGCAGGAGTGGCGGGGGCGGGTAGGGAGAATGGCATTATGCAACAACATCACATCAGTTCTGAGCATGTACCTGGAAGTGACATCACCACAATGCTCTTGGAATTTCCTAGATTTGAATGGTTTTTACCATAGAGCAGCACAGGGCTTGGTGACGTCACTTCCAGGTACTCCCTCAGAAGAGGTGTTGCGCAATGCGGTGTTTTATACTCTACATCCCCCCTAACCTCCCACCAGTCTCCACTGAACTCAACTCAAACTCAAACCAGTTGTTTTAGAGGAGTCCTACATGTTTAAATAGAATAATCACCCTCAAGGTGGAGTCTGGAATTTTCACAGAATTACGTCTGATCTTCAGATTACAAAGATTAATTCCACTGGAGAAAATGGCACTTCTGGGCTGGCTGTATGGCATCACATCCCCACTAGCTCTGTCCTCTCCCCAAACTCTGCCCTCTGCTCTCCCTGTTCACTGCTGCCAAATCTCCAGAGATTTTCCAAGCAGGACTTGGCACTAGTCTATATAATGACACACAGTAAGTGAAATTTCACCTTTTATTTTGAACAAAACCTGTATTTGAAAGAGGCAACTCCCTCTGAAACAAATTTGATTTAATCAAAGAAACAAAAGCCTTCATATATCACAACTGAATTTACTCTGCATAAATACCCAAATACAAAGACATAGATTCTAAGTCACACATTAGATCTGGTTTAAGCTATAATTCCGCAGAATCCTATTGTTAGGATTGATTTCTTTTTAGTGAGGTACATGCAAGATAGCTATAGAAAACTTTCTGTAATCTTTCGAATTAAGTATGCCATTAGTGTCTTTGAGGTACACCATGTGGTCTGCTTTCATGACATAGTGTGTGAAGTTTTACTTCAGAACTTACAGTGTAACATGGCCAAACCTTTTGCAACATTTTATTATTTTGAATGTAAGGATGAAAAAACACATACCTCTTATCTCCCAGCTTCTTTTGCATGCATTGATATTCCGTTTTTGACATGATAGCCTCTGGTAGTTCTTGTCTTACCATTTGGAGCACTATGCCATGGCAGTGACTGTGGCAAAAATATTGTACCACCATTGCTATGTTTCCTACGCTGCACCTTCTGGTGGAGCTGCTGCATCTATTGTGTATTATTTATTTATATCCTACAACTCTCAGTGCATATGGCATATCACACACATGACACACATGATGCTGCCTTATACCAAGTCAAACCATTGGTCTTTCAAGGTAAGTTTTGTCTACTCTGATTGGCAGGGTCTCATGCAGAGGTCTTTCACAACAGTTACAGCTTGATCCTTTTACCTGGAGATGTTGTGCATTAAATCTAGGACCTTCTGCCTCTAAAGCAGACACTGTACTATTGAGACATGAAAAAAATAGAATCCGGCCCTCATGTTGACCCCAGTGGGGTTTTCATAGTAAGAGACCAACAGAGGTGGTTTGCCATTGCCTGTCTCTGCAACCTTGGTCTTCATTGAAGGTCTCCCATCCAATTACTAACCAAAGGCAACCCTGCTTAGTTTCTGAGATCTGACAAGATCAGGCTCTCCCAGGCTATCCAGGGTAGGGCCCACCAGCAAGACATATCCCTACTCAAATATATTTCTACGATAAGCAAAATTGCTAGTAAGATAGAAAAGTATCAATAGACAACAAATAAAGCAGCACCAATAAAACAGTAAAAGTATCAATAGACAACAAATAAAGCAGCACCAATAAAACAGTAAAAGCAGCTTGAAAATAATTTTAATAACCTATAGGAATAAATAAATAAACAAATCCTATCAATTTCTTGTAACAGTCAGAGAAGTAAAAAAAGAATAATTAATTGCAGAATGGAGGAATCAACCAAAGGATTAGGGTGGAAAGAAAATTTTCTCTAGCATCAACAGTTAAGCAAGCCTGGCATCAGGTAAGCAGGTAGTGAAAAGGAGTTCCAAAGCTGAGGCACCACCAATGAACAGGCCCCTTTGCTAGTGTCTACCTACCACTCCTAAAGGTGAGAGGCATGCAAATGAGGTCTTTAGAATGGATATGATCATATGAAAAGCAAACTGTCTTTTGAATATGCTGAACCCAATCAATTAATATTTTAATTATGGGCAGCCAGGGTCTCTCATCCAAGACTGGTGAAAGATTTCTTATACCTCACACCAGTCAGCAATCTTATTGCTGTAAAAATTGTACCAGTCTTTAGGGGGAATGTTAAGTGCATTAAATCCATCTCTGTTGCTAAAGGACCGATTAGTTAATCTGGATCAGAATTATCCATGAGATCAGTGGGAAATTGCCATAGTATGTGATCATTGAATCTTCTTGGGATCAGAAGTTGTGATGATCCTTTCAAATTTTTGAGCTCTCACTTCTTTGAGGAAGACGGTGATTGATCATGTAATCACAGCATAGCCCCAGGCTTTCCTAGAATATGCACATTGCTTTGATCTTGCTTGAACATGCAAATTAAGTTGCTCTGGAAGATTATTTTTGTCAATGGACTGATAAAGGCGTGTGGTTGCCAGCCGTCTGTTGACAACCCCCAGGAGCTTTGGGAGTGGGGCATGGAGTCATTGGTGCACAATGCCATGATATCACAGTATTGAAGTGATGGTCTAGGGATTTATCAAATCTCTATAATAAAAACCAGAGAGATATGGGGACTTCCTAGAGTGTCACCAAGATATCACCTTCAGGTATATAGCCATAAGTAATGTTGCGGCAATGCCACTTTTCTAAGGGAGCCGGATCACCTAGTTGCCAAACTGGGGGTGGGGGTTGGGGGTAGTGGGTACCTACCACATGCATGCCCCAAGCCCACCCTTCACATCACTGAGGAACAGCAGGAGCCAGAGCCTGGCAGCAGGAACCCTCCTACTACAGCAGGAGACCTGTCATGTCTAGCGTTAACATCAAAACAGATTGAATTCCTATTTGATAGCATGTTCCAGAAAAGACTGTTTTCCAACTTTAGAACATGGCTCAAGGCTGTGTCTTGTCCCAACTGGTTTTTAACATCTACCTAAACCTTCGGGAAGAGACTATTCCTAATTTTGCTGTGCAGCATCACCCAGCTCTAGTTTTCTTTTTTCATTGGATTTAACTAAAGCCCAAGATAGGGATGGGAAATGAGCAGTGGTTGGTTTGTGTTACCAGTTGTACCAGTTTCAGAAAAATTATGTTTGAGTTTCAGGTCCAGCTACACCAATCTCTGATTTAAACCAGAGAACAATAAAACTGAAACTAAAGATGGAATTACTAGTTCTTGGTGGCTCTTGAGATTCAGTGGAGGAGGGCATTGCAAATTAACGTGGCTTATGGATCGTTAGGTATAGCCAAGGAGCTCTATTAGATCCAGTGCTGTCCTAAAAAATGCCCAGCTGGTGGCATTTGTTTTTTTTTCCCTAACTACATTTAATCTAAAGGTTTTCCTCAAGAACCTAGCAAGTGTCATCTACACTTTTGCAATTTCAGGGACTGATGGCTGCAGTGCATGCTGTAATGCTGCAAGCTTCAGGCTTCAGCTCGTGTAGAAAGCAGCAGCCCACGTCCTTGCAGGAGAGGAATGCCAAGAGCATGCCACCCGAACAGAAGAGTCAGCACTGACTTCCTGCTGGTTTCCAAGCATATTTCAAAGTGCTGGTGTTGACCTCTGAAGTCCTAAACATCCTAAGATGCTCACACAGTAAGAAACCTTTATCAAATTCAGGGAAAGGATAGTGGTTTTTAGCATGTGGGTGGCACTGGTAAGGATACTTAGCATCTTGCTAACGCCTGTGGCATAGTAATTGATTTTAATGGATTATTCTGTGAATTACATACTATTACCTTTTTAGCGGCATCTCTGTGTGTATGCGTGTGTGTATGCATGTGTGTTATGTGCCGTCAAGTCGCCTCCAACCTATGAATGAAAAACCTCCAAAACGTTTGCTCATTTTAGCTATATAAACCATCAAATTTTGTTTTCATTTTCAAGAAGAAGATGGGTTATACATTTAAGCACAAACGAAGATGGAATATGTTTTAACTGATGTTGACTGAAAGGTCCTTGAACCAAACAGCAGGCATCCATTTCGGCCAGTCCAAGCACTAGCCAGCAGATGCTAGTCTGTACGGCTTCACTAAAGGAAAGCCTCTCTCTCTCTCTCTTTCTCTCTCTCTCTCTCACTGATGACCCAGGAGGACCTCCTTTGCAATTCTTCACCCCATGTCATGAAACTACAATGAAGCAGGCTCAGCTGACAGTTGGGAAAGTCTGACCGTATTTGCATCTCGTTTGTTCACAGCATTTGAGAAGAATTATGAGCAAATAGATAGAGGCCCTCCGTTTGGTTTGGAGAGGGGGCTGTTAGGAAATCTCACCAATGTTTATATAGATGACCTTTTACCTTAATAACAGACCATCAGATTGACATCTTTATTCAGTCCCTGAATATATATTTCTATAATGTCTACTGCATGCTTGAAAGATTGGGCTTTGCCTCAATGTGAAAGCAGAACTCAATGAGGAATTCAAGTATCTGTAGAACCGAGTGGCCACAAATAAATAATGAAGAGTTGGATGAAAAAAAACAGATTTTAACCCAATTATTTTCCTATAGGTGGGCAGAGTCTATTTTTTTCCACTGAGAAAACCAGAGGTACAGGCCTATACATCTGATCACTGGCATCTGTTTCACTCCCTGAAATTAACACATGCTCCTCTGAGCTTCAAAGTGCATGTAGGATGCCGGATCAAGAAATGGACTGTATAAGTAACTTATACAGCACTGTCCGATAGTGCACAGTGTCCCGTTTTACATGCTATTTGTGGGGAAGATTAACATGGGGGGAGGATCACAGCAGCAAACTCTATGATCTCAGGAAGATATAAATAAGTTTGGAGTGCATAGAAGTGCACCTCTATGAAGTCAGGAGGTCTAGAAATGAAGGGATCCCAACCACAAGGAAGGAACTAGTGCATATGCTGAACCTATGCACACTTTCTAAAAATCCTTCCCCAAGTGTCCCCACCCCTGTTGAGCCTATGGCCACTGCAGGAATTTTGAGAAAGTACAGCGGGCACCACTACAATATCGCTGCCATGAGAGGGCAATCATAAAATATTTGGAGGTTCCAAGCCAAGAATCCTCTTATCACACGCTGCAAGTGGGAGAACTAGCCTCCCTATTTCCAAAACAACTATGCATATCACTGTAGTTCTAACAGTACGATGACCAAGGAGAGGATAAAAGGGGGTCTACCAGAGGAGAACCTCAAAGCACACAGTCGCTAATCTTACTTCCTTATTTTTTTCCTCAGCTTTTCCATGGAATTCAAAAAGTTCAGCAAAATCTCCCACTTAACCAGAAAAACGTAACATTCAGCCCTCTGTGGCTTGGCTGCACAGTTTGCTCAAATGTTAAGAAGCAGATTATTGACTATGAAGTCAGAAAAGGGCATTTAGCAGAAGCAATTGGCTGAATTAATTACAGGGGGGAGGGGGGAGGCTTCATGTGGCAGCAGTGGCCAGCAGCTTTTTGTGTTGCAAGATGTGAGGAAAACAGCAGCCAGACGTCAACTTGAGATCCCCGACAAGACCCATGGGAAGGAGGCTGTAGTTAGTTGCTACTAGTGCTGAGAATATCAGGTTCAAACAAACACTATATTAACAGCAACATTCCCCTTTCTATAACCTTTTTTTTAAAAAAAGATGAAGAGCCTGTTGATGGAGTAGGTTCCATTTTACATTTGTTAGTATTGAGCATCTAGATTTTTAGGTGCTGCATTAATTAACTTATTTAGATATTTTAGCAGTTCCTTCTCTATGAACAATGCTTGAACCATTTCAGTTTTTAAAAAATTCAATAAAATTGGTAAAGATAATTTAAAAAACTAAATATCCACACAACAAAACAAAAAGATTAAAAGCATCTTAAAATCTTGCAAGATCACGGAAGCAAAATGTGAAATATAGGGCAGATAAAGCCAGAGACAAAATAGCTTCTGACTTAAAACAGGTCTCAGCAACATGACATTAAGAGAACGCTTCAGAGCAAGTTGTGACAGAATGTGCTTGAAAGCAGGTTTCCTAGGTGCAGTAAACAGAGAACTGGGAGGGAAAGTTAACTCTTGCTTGCAATAGAGAGCTTGAGTGCTCCCTCCTCTCTGATTGGTAAGTTAGAGCCAGCCTTCAAGCTGATAGGGTGGTTAGCACAAGATTTGAAGGAGTTTTGTGAGTGAATCTGGCAGGGAAGGTCACCCCTCTGGAGTGAGAAAAGAGGAATCTTTTGCCTTAACTGTAACATCACTGTCCTGAAGAAGAATTCTATTTAAGAATTCTTAGTATAAGTGTCAGCATAAACTGAATTCTGCTTGTCAGTTTTGCCTGTGCCAGCAGCACCTATACTCCACCTTATCAGACATACATTACAGAAAGTGGTCTACCTTGGTTTAAAAAAAAAGATTTGCTCTTTTCCATTGTGATGGTGATGAGACTATTTTGAAGGAATTGTTTACTCAGTATGGTCCAAGAGGTCCAAATAATATTTAGATACACACTTCTACAGGAATGGGGTATTAAAACTCTATGAGGGCAACAAAAAATTGAAGAAGCCTTGGAAACTGTTGTGATTTCTTGAGATTAGAGTTTCCACTATCTTTCTAAGAGATAGTAAAAAAGCAAAATGTGCTTATTGCATATCTAATCTAACTGTGCCCTGACCTGAATAGGCCAGATAAGTCTGATCTTGTCAGATCTCAGAAGCTAAGCAGGGTCAGTTTGAGTTAGTAATTGAATGGGAGACCTCCACCGAAGACCAGGGTTGCAGAGGCAGGCAATGGCAAACCACCTCTGATAGTCTTATATCCTACAATTGTTAATCTTTCTTCCTCAGCCCTGATCCAAATTGGAGGAACTCAAAAGCTGGTTTTCAAAGCTAAATTGAAACTGGTTCATATAATTGAAACTGGTCCATCTAGCTAAATTGAAACTGGTCCATCTAGTCTGTTCTACACAGCAGCCAGCCAGTTGCCCTGGAGAGCCAACCAACAGGGCATAGAGGCCAAGGTTTTCCTCTGCTATTACTTCCTAGCACTGGTATTCAGATGTTTACTGCTTCTGAATCTGGAAGTTCCTATTAGTCACTATGGCTTGTAGCCACAGTGAACCTATACTTCATGAATCTATCTAATCCCCTCTTGAAGCCATCTATGCTCATGGCCTTCATACCCACTAGCAGTGGATTCCACTATGTAATTATTTGTTGAGTAAAAAAGTAATGCCCTGCCCTGCATGGTCCAGGCTAACCTAACCTCATCAGATCTTGGCAACTAAGCAGGGATAGTACTTGGATGGGAGACTACCAAGAAAGCCCATGGTCGGTATGCAGAGGCAGGTAATGGCAAACCAACTCTGTTTATCTCTTGCTTTGAAAACCCTATGAGGTCACCATAAATTGGCTGCAACTTGACAACACTTTACACACACAAAGAAACATTTCTTTTGGTTCATACTGAAACTATTCTCCATCAACTTCATTGGGTACCCCAGAATCCTACTATCATGCAAGAAGGAGAAAAAGTTCTCACTAGTGATTTTCTCCATCTTACACCATTGATCTGGGTGTGTTATGTGCCATCAGCAAGCTCAAATTGTTAATGTCCCTTCCACCAGTTTTCACTCCATCTTCCTCTGAATCTAATCCAGCTTTTCTTATGATATGTTCTGCACAGAGGCTGAACATGTAGGGAGATAATGTGCATCCGTGTCTGACACCTTTGACAATTGGAAACCATTCTGTTTCCCCATATTTTGTCAAAACAGTAGCCTCTTATCCAGACTACAGATTGCATATTAATAACAACAACAACAACAACAACATTCAATTTATATACTGCCCTTCAGGACAACTTAAGGCCCACTCAGAGCGGTTTACAAAGTATGTTATTATTATCCCCACAACAAAACACCCTGTGAGGTGGGTGGGGCTGAAAGAGCTCCAGAGAACTGTGACTAGCCCAAGATCACCCAGCTGGCTTCAAGTGGAGGAGTGGGGAATCAAACCTGGCTCTCCAGATTAGAGTCCCACGCTCTTAACCACTACACCAAACTGGCACCAAAACAACCAGATGTTGTGGCACCCCCCCCTTTTTTTTAATACCATCCATAGCTTTTCATGATCCACACAGTCAAAAGCTTTGCTGTAATCTATAAATCACAGGCTGACATTCTTCTGACATTCCCTGGTATGTTCCATTAGCCGTTGTGAATTTACAATGTGATTTCTAGTGCCTCTTCCTTTTCTGAATCTAGCTTGAACATCTGGCATTTCTCACTCCATATATGGTAAGAGTCTTTGCTGTAGAATTTTGAGCATCACTTTGCTTGCATGGGAAAGTAACGTGATGGACTGATAGTTGTTGCACTCTTTGGCATCCCCTTTTTTTGGAACTGGAATGTAGACTGAGTGTTTCCAGTCTGTGGGCCATTGTTTTGTTTCCATATTTCTTAACAGATTCTTGTTAACAAATATCTTCAGCGCAATCCTGAGGGAGGAGGCAAAAGTGTCCTGGAAGATGACTAGGAGTCATGCTGACGTATCCTGGACTTATGCTGGTATAATGGTTAATGTAGTGATTAATGTAGTGGTTAAGAGCACAGGACTCTAATCTGGAGAGGCTTGAAGCCAGCTGGGTGACCGTGGGCTAGTCATAGCTCTCTGGAGCTCTCTCAGCCCCACCTACCTCACAGGCTGTTTTTGTTGTGGGGATAATAATGGCAGACATTGTAAACCGCTCTGAGTGGGCATTAAGTTGTCCTGAAGGGTGGTATATAAATCGAATGTTATTATTATTAATGTTATTATAACCCACCCATGATGGTGCAGCAGTCCGGCACTGCTCTGCTAGGGCCCCCACCAGTGCCCAGTCATGGTGGCTGGGTTTGGGCATAACCAGGGCATAATTCCCTACACCAGCAGGCCAGGGGGCAGGGCATGACAGTTGGCTACTGAAACCATTTTGGGCACAGGGACACCCCCCAGCAGCGGCAGAAAATTATACCATGAGAAATTATGGTGTAGCCCATAGGCGCCCATTGTGCAGGAAAAGTTAATTCGCCCCCCACGCCTGGCCCAGCAGAATGTACGATACCAACTACCATGGGGGAAAATCCACTCACACCCCATGACAGCTGATCCCCCTTCACTTCACCCAATCAGCTCCTCAGGCAGTCTACATAACCTCCAGCAAGGGCACCCATGACCCCAAGTAAGTAGTGATGTGGCCAGAGGGTCTGCCTGAGAGACTCCTCCCATGAGAACTTAGAGCATGAGGCAGGAGAGGGCGCTCATGGTGACAGACCAAGAGTGTGCAGGGGGAACTTTTTCAAATTCAGGGCACGCCTTGGACTCATATGGGAGGAGAACCATGTCCAGAATGTCTGACTAACAACTACCACCAAAGTCCCCTCAAATTCTCATCAAACAGTGGGTTGGGACTTTGAATGTTGCCTGTGTGAGTCTGATGGAGGGGCGCCATGGAGGACTCTTATCCTCTGACAGCACTGCTGGCATCTGATAAGACAGGCAGAAGACTGCTGCATCTGGAGGGTGAGGTTGATGCCAGGATGTGGAGTGATGTCCTGGAATTTCTGGGGCTCCTCCCCTGCAAGGCCAGACCACACTTTTTTTTTGCTATTTGTGGAGGCAGGGATGGACTTCAGGAATCTTCAGGAAGGGATGATGCCCCTGGAGCAGTTTCATTCCACTCTGGAGGCCATCATCCTTGCACAAGAGCAACTCTCGAGATCAACCCCACATTTTCCTTACATATTTTCAATGCCGTGATGTATTTCAACGGTGCCACTGCAATTCGATGGGCATTCGTGACTCCTATCATATCTAATGGGCCTTCCAGCCTCTCCCATTGTTTCCAAAGGGCATTATCATCATTTGTTTCAAAACCCACACCTGGCTTGCTTCTAAGGAGCTGCCTCTCTGAGACTTGGGGGGCTGATCCTGAGTGCTGGGGGGTGCAGAAGTGACCCTTGCTAGGTCCCACTGCCTTTCTGGTTTTACTTTTCAAGAAGGGGGATCACGTTTCTTTGAGCAGTGGCGGGGGGAAGTTTGCAAGTGAACGGAGCTTCAGCTGCCAGTCTGGTCCTTGTAAGGAATAAGGGTTGGGTGAGCAGGTGCCCGGTCTGCACCTTCAGTGTAACTCCTTCCGATAGGACAGGGCTCCTCTTGAGGCAGGGGCTTCTGTTGGAGTGCAGCAAGCCCAATCATGGGGTCTTTCTGCCACGTGCACCCTCTCTCTGCAGGGCGGAGGAGTAGCCTTGGCAGCTGCTAATGGCAAACGTGGCCTAGCCTGCAGACTACACCTTTCCCTGCTGCTCATGGCACTGTCAACTGCAGCCACCCTGCAATTGGTGAATTCTGCTGGAATTGCCAGGACAACTAGAGAGCATTCTCTCCTGACCATGCTTTTCCAGGCTCGGCTGCCAGCATGTCCCTCCCACAAAAGTCCTCAAAGAATGGACGAGTGGCACTGTAGGTACGTGGGCACACAGGCGCTGGTGGCACAACAAACCTCAGGATTGTGTTGTCAGTTTCTGTAGCCTGAAATCGCTCTGTTGGTGTCCTGTTTACTCCAGGTGTTTTGTTTCTCCCAATTGCTCTGAGTGCAGCTTTCACTTCACTTCTAAAGATTTCTGGTTCTTCTACAAAAGATTCTTCTTCGAAAGTCTCCGTCATTTTCCCATCTCTTCTGTATAGTACTTCAGTGCATTGTTTCCAGCTTTTCTTTATTTTTTCCTGATCAGATAGTGTATTTCCATGTTGATCTTTCAGCATCTCAAGCCATAGTTTGAATTTCCCTTTGATTTCCTGGATCTTGTAGAACAGATCTCTTGTTCCTCCTTTTTTGTTGTTGACTTCTGTTTCTTTGCACTGGTTATTATAATAGATTTCTTTGTTGCTACATGCATGTCGCTGAAAAGCTACAGTTAGAATTCTGACTCTTTTTGCTTTTGCTTCTTGTCTGAGTTTAGCGATTTTAAGAATTTCCTCAGTCATCCATTCAGACTTCTCCTTTCTTTTGACTACAGAAATAGTCTTTGCACATTCTTCCTTGACAGTATCTCTGGTTTCAGCCCATAGTTCAATTAAACTTAGTACTGCAGACCTGTTCTTTACATGATCTTTAAATTCTTCAGAAATATTATTTAGATTCTATTTTGGCACTATGGTTCTGTTAGTGTTTTTCTTCAGTTTTATTCTAATTCTTGGTATTAGCAACTCATGATCTGTACCACAATTAGCTCCTGGTCTTGTTTTAGTGGAGAGAATAATGCTCCTCCATCTTTTGCTTCCAGCTATGTAATCTATTTGGTGCCTGTATTGGCCACCCAGTGATTTCCACATATACAATCGTCTTTTTGGTTGCCTAAAGCATGTGTTAGCAATGAACAGGTTGTTGGCTTCACAAAATTCTGAGAGTCACTCACTTTCCTGCTTTGTTCTGTGATCCTAGTCCAAATTTTCCAGCCGTATTTGATTCTGCTTTGTCTCTTGCTTTTGTGTTCCAGTCGCCTATGATTATCAGCATATTTTGTTTAGTATATGATCAATTTCTTCTAGGACACTTGCATAAAAGTTTTCAATTTCTTCTTCAGCATCTGTAGTTGGAGCATAAACTTGAATGATGGTACAGTTAATAGGCTTTCCATGAAGTCTGATTGATATTAATCAGTCAGACTTTGAGTTATAGCTCTTGACTGCTTGTGCTACATCTCTTCTCACTACTAGGGCAACACAGTTTCTTTTGAGTTTATTTCTGCAGTAAAATGCTTTGTAGTTTTCTGACTGTCCTGAGTCGGTCCACATTAGTTCATTCACGTCCAGAATTGCAATACTTAAATACTCAATTTCTTGTTTTATGATTTCTAGCCTATCTGGTTTCATATTTCTCACGTTCCATGTTCCTATTATATGCGTTGCACAGCTTTGGATGTCTCTTTTGCATCTATTCACATCAGCAACTGGAGGTCCTTTTGGCTTTAATCCAGTCCCATCATTAAAAACAGCAGTATTCATACTTGTCCTCTGCTCTTCTCCAGCAGCCAATTGAGTGCCATCCAACCTAGACGTCCATCTTCCAGCACTACATCTTCTTTCATTTTGGATTGTCTCATCATAGGGTTTTCAAAGTAAGAGATTAGCAGAAATGGTTTACCATTGTCTTCTTCTGCGCAGTACTAACCAGGGTAAGCTGAAGTGACAATGCCATTGTCTGTGAAAGATCCTCCACCAGTGTCGCCTTCCACTACTGCTGCTACCTAGTAGTTAGACTTAAATTCTTCCGCTCCCATCACCATTGGAACAGTCAGTTCTCTTCTGCTGATGTGACCATTGGTTCCTAAAGGGAATCTTAGTCTAATGTCTCAGCTTCGACCATTCCACCTTGAGTGACTCTTCCAGGAGTTTAGATTCTTGACCAAGCCTGAACTCCTGACAGTGTTGCTCTCAGGTTCACTGACACACTCAAACCCCCTCACCACGTTAAGGTGTTTATCCATGAGGGATACCAGTGATACCTTATCCCAGATTCCCCTTATAATGTATCCTTTCCCCCACAGTATCGGTAAGAAAAGAAATATTTGTGCAAACAGGCTGGTGCGCATCATTGTGTACTGGTCATACCTATGGCTTTGGAAGCTAACAAAATCCAAACACATGAATACAGGAATTCTAATTCAGCCAGCAATTAATAGCAGCTAGGGAGCTAGTCTCTTGAAAGTGTATACCCTGGAAAATCTCATTGATCTTTAAGGTACTATTGGATGAATCTTGCACATCACTGTGTTGTATCAGTCTCCTTTCCTCTCTCCTAGTAACATTCACCCATAAGGCAAGATTGTTTGGATTAATTAACATTTTTACTCCATCATACACTTTATTTTACATAAGTATGATCATAACTTTTACTTGTCCTGGTGTGTTCTATGCCACCATAAATTTTATACATTTTGAAATCACGCAGCAAAGAATAATCAAACATGTTAAATTAACACACCTTCAAAATTTACATGTGTGCCCCAAACAGATCAAACAACAGGTCTCAAAATACACCCCCAACGTTGTAGTAACACATTCCACTGGCTTTTCAATTAGGAAGGTTATGTTTTAGGATACAAAACGCTACGTTCCTTTCCTGCACGTGTTCCTGGCACATCTTAAACACAGAGCAACACATTATTAAGCCATTAATCACCTCTTTCAATTAATTGTTTCAAAATGACCCAGGCTTTAGCAGTTGTGGTTGCAATTGAAAAAGCGCACTGATATTTGGCAAGGTAAAGTTACAGGCAGTTGTAATTTGAGACAGCCGGGCTATTAGCTGCTGTTTAGAATCTCAATTACTCTTAAGATGGATAATTGCAAATAAAACAAACTTGTGATCCTACATTAATAAGCACATTTTCCCCCTTCTTTATGAAATTTGCAAGCAATTCTTCAGACACTGGATGTAATTTCACATGAAAAATTGACCTTAACAGTATGCAGTATGACTACAAGGGGAAAAAAACCCACAGTGTTTTCACTGAAGAGAATAAATACATTTCCTGAACCACTGGCTGTTAAGGCTAATTGATTTATTGGCTTTCTATGTAGTGTCCTATTGTCTTAAAGCTCACAGGGCATCAACACTCTTCAGAACAGAACTAACTAGTACTGCCACATTACAAATGATAACCGAACAAAGTCTTTGATATAATGCATGGATTTCTTGAGAGTTAAAGGAAGTCTTTCTGTAAAATTGGGAGAAACTGACTAGATGCATACCTGGCAGTTTACTCCAATGATTCTCAATCAGTAGTACACATACCACCAGTGGGACATCAAAGTTATCTATGTGGGATGCAGAGTTTTCATAATTGTTTAGAAGAATTCACTCTTGCTCAATCCACACATCCACCTGCAACTGTGTCCTGCTGTCTCCTGACAACCCTACCTGCCACAGATTATCCATTCGTGATGTTTTGGCATGCTGGTAGCAATCTTGGATATTCATTATTCCTCCTAAAACCACCCCCACCCATTCCCCCATCCACCAACAAATGTCTTTGATGTGCCATTTCCTGCTGACTCTACTTGTGGGAATTATAAAACCATAGCAATAAAATTTACCCCCTAACAATACTACATTTTGTTATGTCCTTAACTTACCATAACTGCAGTATATAATAACAGAATGCCTGTAAACACAAAAATGTCCTTCTCAGAAAAAAATTGAGGGTTTTCCCCCCTAGAATGGTGAGATCTGGGTCCTTTGATGGAAAGGTTGGTGGGATGAAATATACAAATGTTGAGAACCACTGGTTTACTAGATTTAGTGTTCTTCCAAGTTATTAGCAGCAGTGGTAAGGAACTTTTAATCAGATTCTTTTCATCGTAGTAAAATATTTATTAAGGTTAATGCAGAGTATTTCAAAAAATGAGAAAAAATATAATTTCTTCTTTACTATACACAACAGAATTATTCAGGAGGGCTTTTGACATTGATATCTAATTTTTAATTACATACGTTTGTTGTTTTTATGGAGCTTCATAAAAACAAAAACACTTCAGCTTTTTACATACAAGGAATTATTTTTCATGGGTTCAAACATGCAGAACTCCCTACTGCAGCCTGAAACTGTGATGCAGACAAACACTATCTCTTGATTATTCTTACTGTCTTAACTAAGCATCATAAAGTAACTAAACTGGCATTCCCCCTTTCCTTCCAATTTTCAGATGACATGCTCTAAGAGACCTTCTGCTCTACAATTCATAATATTCTTCTCCTTCTATCCCCAATGGAGACTTGGTTGTAATCTGATCCCTACATGATCAGGCATCCATGTGGAGTTCCCACATCATATTGGCACTATCTTTGGTGGAAAGAAAAAAGATGTAACTGCTCAATCTACATGTGAAGATTCTCAATAGTCTGGCAGGTGTATGGTGGTTTATGGAGCTGAGCTTTGTTTCAGAGAAAGTTGGCTTTCCGCAAACTATGGAAAATGGAATTTTTCAGGAGAGTTAGGTAGGGGGCTGTACTGAAAGGAAATGGTTGAAAGAGATGCATTTGCAAACAGAAAGGGACTGCAGCCTATAGTACTGCGTATTGCTTGTTGCTATTATGCTTCTACTGGGTAATTTCTGCATTATTTAATATGTCAGGTTTAACTGCTTATATTCCTTTCCAGCATTGTTTCAGCTCCGTATCATATTTCTGTTAGTTTTCAAATCTCTGCAAATTTGCCTGTACATACCCTATTGCACTGTTTATAAAATGTCCCAGCTGTTGATCACCTTAAGTCTCAGTGAGAAAGGCAGACTATAAATAATGTAAATAAATATATAAAAAGCACTAAAAAAGACATACTTTCACTTTTACAAGATTAGTTTACAAATTCAGAAAAAGGTTCAAAGAATAAGCTAAAACATTTTTACCTTAGAGATAGGTGTGACAGAAAAACTGGCTCCAGCTCCACCTCTCTGAGAGACCGCCAATGGGAAAGGGTGGATTGCTGGGCCAATCATAGTTATTAGAATCCTTTGGAGGGAAAAGAAGGTTTTAGAGAGACTGAAAGAGAGAGGGGTTTGAGATGCTGCTGAGAGAAGCAGCAGAAAAATACCTGGCTGTTAATCTGTTCTTTTACTTTGAAACCTTTCCTGTTCAATTCCAGTATGTGCTTTAATTTAAAATCCATTCACTCCTCTGTTCCTTCTTATAAATAAAGTTTATTTTTGTTTGGTTTAACCCTGACTGGCCTGAAGTTGTTAGCTGAGGGAGAAATAACACACACACAGAGGTCACTTAGAAAGGGCCTAGTATATTAAATAATGGCAGCGTATATTGAGGGAAAGTAATCTCTGAGTTCCCTTTTACCCAGTAGCCCTGCACTGTAGCTGGGTGAGAAGCAAACACAGGGAATTGGCTGCCTGTCTGGTGGAGCCTCTGGAACAGGAGAGAATGGACCTTGTAAGGATCTGGATCTGGACTCTCTTCCTGCTGTAGAGGAGGCTAGACTGGCGGCATGTGGCAGGACACTACTGGCTTTTAACCTGCCTGGGTGGGCAGGAGTGTAAAAGGCTTGTGTGTGTCTGTGTGTATGAGGTGTATGTGTGGGTGTCTATATTACAGGTGGGCACGAACAGCAATACGAACGGAAAAAAAGCCATGAACAGCCTCATAGGCTGTTCATGAACAAGCCATTCGTGAGGTGCAATTTTAAACGAACAAGTGGTCGTCGCAAGCCTTGTTCGTGCATTCGTCCGCTGTTTGTGAAGCCAGACAATCAGGCACCTTGAATCAATTCCCTTGGCAATGGAGACAGGGACTGCCTGAACTCTGTCTGCACTCCTGTTGCCCTGGAAACCCCAATCTAAGATTAACTTAGCTTCATGGGCAGGTCTTCCTTCCAAGAGTGGAGCTCCAAATTGGTTACATGGGAGCAAAGACCAGGGGGGAGGATGTTCTGTAGCCATGGGAACTCCAATCTCATCCATGCAAACCCTGTTACGCAGTTTTGACTGACAACCACAGACCTCCTGTGTTGCTCTATGGGACCTCTGGTTATAAAAGGAAGTGTGCTCCAAGCTCTTGCTTTCAGTTTCAACAGACAGTGGAGTGGGAGAGAGCTGTTGCTAGCATTTTGGAAGAGACACAGGGAGAGTGCATTGAAGATTGAATTTTGTGTGTGGTTGGGATAGGGATCTATCTCCTCTGGTCCCAGGGCTGCTGCCAGGCCCTGGGGCCAAGCTCAGTGGGCACCTCGGCTGAGGGCTCACAGTGTTCTTTCCTCCTTAATTCTTGTTTGCTGGCACAATGAGGCTTCAGGCGGGGGCCAAGGGTGGTTGTGGGGAGAAGTGCAAAGATTATTCCGGTTGCCCTGCGGGGAGGAGTACTGGGCGGTCTCAGAGGCAGCAGAAATTCCTGCTCCCCAAGATTCACCTGTGTGGGCTGTGGAGGAGGCCAAAGAGATCTTACCACTGGGGGAAGAGGATCTCTTTAAACTTTTTGAGGAGGAGGAGGGCAGCGAGGGTTCCATGGGGGAATGGTTGGGGTTCGATGAAACATCCATCCTGTTCCCATCCCAAACTCTTGGTGCTGTCCCTATCTGCAGTCTACCCCTCACTCCGTCTTCCAGTGCCAGCTCTGCAGTGCAGCATGTAACCCTTCATCCTCCTTCCCCTGGAACAGTTAGTGGGCCACGGTTCAACCTCTTCATGTGGAGGCACTTTCAGACCCTTCCAAATGACCCCCATGTGGTGCAGCGCTGTGCCTGCGATGGCCTGGTGCGCAGGGGCAATGACCCAAAGCACCTGTCATCAACGGTCCTGAGTAGGCACCTGAAAACGCACCACCCGAGCCTGTGGTCTCTGTCCTTACCCAGCAAAACATCCAGCGGGGGGAGAAAGAGGGCTACCCGCTCTTCTGACCAGGGATCAGTGGGAGGGTCACCGGAATCCACCCTAAGCAAGAAGCCTTGCCCCGAGGCTGCTGCTGGTGGGAGCAGAACAGTCAGGCAGGCCACCCTTGCAGAGGTTGTTCCCTTGGGATCGAGGATACTGCCGTTGAAAAGGGTGAAGTTGAGGGCTAAGGAGGCGGGCATTCACGTTGTGGCAGAGACGATTGCCCTACAAGGATTCCCCCTATCCGACGTGGAGGGCGTGGGCTTCTGCAGGCTGCTTCAGCATTTTGCCCCATGGTTCTCCATGCCATCACGGTCCACCGATGGCCATCGAGTCCTGCCTGCCTTCTACCAGTCTGTGCGAGACATGGTGCTCGAGGAGCTGTCGGCTGCCAAAGGCCATACCGTACACTCACGGCAGACCTCTAGAGCGGCTGCCATCATGGCTATCTCGGCATCACCGCCCACTGGTGGCAACCAGAGGACCTCCGCTGCCCCAGGCCAAGGACTGGCACCCGAAAACAGGTGCCATGCTTGACACTGGGATACAGGGTAGTTCTTCTCCAGGCCCAGGGGATGGATGATGTTCATACTGGGAAGAACATGCCACCACGACGTCTCTGAGGGAGTGGATGGCTGGGGGGGAAGAGTTTGTCCGTGGCTTCATGGTGACGGACATGGGAAGCAACATGTTGGCAGCCCTGAAAGAGGCATCCCTCCCAGGCCTGGTGTGCATGGCACACAAGCTGCATCTGGTCATGAAGGATGTTCTTGGGCTAGGGAGCAAGCCGAAGGACAGCTAGGATGAGAGAACTTTGTGGACGCGCAAACTGCTGGACAGCTGCTGGTGCATCGCTTTCCACTTCTCCTGCAGCATCAACTCTTCCCGCGAGCTGTTCCAGAGGCAGGGGGAGGGGGGACCCCGAGCACCACCCCTATCAGGATCTGCCCACCTGCTGGAACTCCACCTACAACATAAGTCATCTGGTGGAGCAGAAGGGCCCGTTGCAGGACATCCTGTCATCGCTGGACATTCTGAGGAAAGGAGAGGAGCTCAGCCTCAGCTCCATGGAATGGAGAGTCCTTGCCCAGATGTCCTGGTTGTTGAAGAAACCCTTTAAGGAGGCCACTGTGCTCTTGTGCTCATATGAGGCCAGCCTGGGTCAGGTCATCCCCCTGATCCACAGGCTCAACTAGTTCCTGGCCAAGGAGCTCGAGCATGAGCAAGAGTTGTTCCCCAGGGTCAGGGACTTTGTGAGGAGGATGCAGGCATGTGTGGCTGAGCACTTGCATCCTCTGCGTCATGAGGTGCCATACCAAATGGCCTCCCTCTGTGACCCCTGTATCAAAGGCTGGATTGCCATGCGGGAGGGCGAGATGCAGTGCTGGAAAAAGGCGCTCCGCAAAGCGGTGCTCCATTTCCAGGCAGAGAAGGCAGGACAGAGGGAACCGGGCAGGGGCGAGGAGCAGGCAGCGGAGAAGGAGGAGGAAGAAGAGGAGGAGGGAAGGAGGGGGGAAGAGAGCCACACCAGGAGAGACCCACCCAAATGGCCCCACGTGATCTCTGGGCCTTGTCGGTGGGCTGTGTGGTTGGCCGCAGCATAGTGGGCATGTCTCTCGCAGTGGAGGACTCGGCGGGGGCTATGGTGTGAGAGTACCTTTAGGAGACCACTGAGCCCCCCCCCCCATCCAACACGTTAGAGTATTGGGTGAGTAAATCTGCCGTATGGCCAGAACTGTCCATTGTGGCAACCAACATCCTGTCCTGCCCTCCCACCAGTGTGCAGAGCGAGCGCATGTTCTCCCACCTGGGAGACCTCGTCTGTCCCCGCCACGCATGTCTTCACCCAGACTTGGTAGACATGTTGACCTTTGTTAAGGTCAACCTCCACCTGCTTGGATATCCCTCCCTGGACCAGGATCTACCTGGGCTCTGAGCCACCCCAGTCTACTGTGGTTCTAATCTTGGCAAAGCTCCTCTGCAGCAGCCTCAAGATCTCTGGCCTGCTGACTGGCTTCGGGGCAAAGCTACTTACTGTCCCACAGCTGCTCATGTCAGGTTTTTGCGAGTGGTGTTGTTGTGCTCTAGACCCCCTCAGTTCCCGGGGCTGCTTCCACGGTCGAGTGCCAAGCTCAGTGGGTATCTCAGATGAGGGCTCACACTGGTTATTATTAGTGCCTGTCCTGCCTGTGCAGGAAAGGTGTCTCCGAGTGGTGGGGTACCGCTGTAGCCCCCCTCAGTTCTCAGGGCTGCTCCAAGGTCTGGAGCCAAGCTCAGTGGGTTTATCGGATGATGGCTCGCAAATGCTTGGCTCTTCCCAGTCCCGCTCCGCAACTGGTAACCCTTTGTCTTCCTCTCCCTGACAAGTTCCCGGTCCCTCTTTCAACCTTTCCTTCTCTGGCCGAAACCACTCTGACCCTTGCCAATGACCTCTCCTGTCCTATCCATCCCATCCTTTCTGTGAAGGCAGGAAGGTGGGTCATGTCTGCAGCCGCCGCTTTTGGGCACGAGGGACTTCCACGGTTGATAACCCTTTGTCCTCTCCCTGACAAGTTCCCTGTCCCTCTTTCAGCCTCTCCCTCGCTGGATGGAACCACTCCGACCCTTGCCAGTGACCTCTCCTGTCCTGTCCATCCTGTCCTTTCCATAAAGGCAGGAAGGTGGGTCATGTCAGCTGCCACCACTTTTGGCTCTTCCCAGTCCTGCTCTGTGACGCGGCTGGTAAGCCTTTGTCCTCCTCTCCCTGACAAGTTCCCGGTCCCTCTTTCAACCTCTCCCTCTCTAGATGGAACCACTATGACTCTTCCCATTGACTTGTCCTGCCCATCCCTCCTCTCCCTGACAAGTTCATGGTCCCTCTTTCAATCTCTCCCTCTCTGGATGGAACCACTACGACCCTTCCCAATGACTTGTCCTGCCCATCCCGTCCTTTCCATGAAGGCAGGAAGGTGGGTGATGTCTGCAGCCACTGCTTTTGGGCATGAGGGACAGCTCAGGAGCTGTTGCACATATGGTTGTACAGCACGGTGCCCCCTATCAACGGCACCGGCTGTCCCCTCTGAGCAGGAGGGAATGGGTCCTGCAACTCGTGTCCTTTCTGCGAAGGTAGGAAGGTGGGTGATGTTGGCGGCAGCCTCCACTTGGACACAGGAGGGGCAGACAATTGTCTCCAGCAGCAGTCTGCACATTCCTTCAAGGTGGATCCCATCACTCATGGTTCTTAGTTTGGGCTGACTGTTCTCCCAGCTCCACTGTGTCTGGCTGGAGGGACCCTCAACAGCATCAGCGTTTGCTGCAATGCTGTCTTCTGTTGGGTGCTGAATAGGCTGCCACATCTGTGACAGCAGGCTGGTGGGTGATACTGAGAGCTGCCCACAGCTCCCCACGTGGGCACCTACCTGTCTGCCCACAATCCTCTTTCCTAGGGAACTGATGCCTCCCCCACGACCGGGGGGAAGGCATCCTCCACCACCTCAACGACCAGTATGTCAGCTTCCACTTCAACACGTTAGGGGCAGGCCTCACCTCCCACCCTTGGTTCTTTCCTTCCAGATGTCTAATGCCGGGACAATCAAGATATTTATGCAATACACCTGTCTTCCAAATATCCCTGTACATGGTATCTGTCTCTCCTGTCAATCCAATACAGGTATTCAATGTATCCATGTGTTGTGGGCTCTGATTCCTTGGAGGATGAAGACTTCGTGGAGGGTGACAGGGGAGAGTGTATTCCAAGCTCCTCCAGAGTCAGGCACATGGAGGACCAGCAGGGACTGGAACAGCAGGAACCCTTGCCAGAGCAGGCTGAGGAATCCAGGGCAGAATCAGAGACAGAAGCTGTTCCCTTACCTGCACCAGCAATTGAGACCAGGGCAACATCCCCACCAAGCTCCCCTGAACCTGAGAGGCAGCATAGGGTGCGGCAGCGTCTTGTTGTACAGGAAAGGAGACAGAGTGCAAGGCTTCAGGCACTCAAACAGCGGTGTAGTGACCTTGAGTCCTAGCAGGATGCAGCAATGCCTTGAAGGTGATTGCTCTTAAGCCAAGACGCCCTTAAGCCAAGAAGCACCTGCACAAAGACCTGCCCAGCTCTACTGCGACCCAGCTCTGCTCTATCTGCTCTCTTGGCTCTGACCTTTTGGACTCGGCTCTCTGGACTACACTCCCTGCTTTGTTCCCCAGTCGGCTTAGTTAAACTCCGGACTTTAGTGAGGCTTGTGTCGGACTCCCCGCCCACACCATGCATCCCTCTATCTTATACACTTATCCCATACAGCTATGCACCTGTCTATTGAGAAACCTATCTATGCCACGTACCTAACCATCCAATGCTCCATGTCCAGCTGGTGTGTGTTGGAGGCAACAGCCTCTGCAGCACGCGAGATGTGGACAACAGCATCGACTCCAATGCCCCTGAGCATCCAAACCCCCTGCCCCTGAAAAAGGGAGGTGGCCCGCCACCGCCTCCCTGAGCCCACCAGGTCCAGCGGCTGCCAACATGACCCACCTTCCAGCCAAGCAGAAAGTAGCCTCTGTGAGGCCTGGCAGGCAGGCACATGGGGGGTGCCGCCGGTGAGCAGCCGACATCACTCATCTCCCTGGCGCCTGGAAAGTAGCCTTTCTGAACCTCTGCACTCTGCACTCTGAACCTCTGCACCCTGAACCTGTGCACTAGTAGTAGATCCTTCTAACAAGCAACAAAAACAATGGTATCTTTATAGGGACTCACAGCCCAGAAAATGGTGGGCCACAACACACATGGATGACCATGGTTGTGGGATGTGAACCACATGTTCAGATCTTACAGGAATCTTCAAGTTTGGATGCTTCAGCATGGTCTAACATGGACCTCTGTTTTCTAGAGTGATTATGAGAGCATGTTCTCATTATTGTGGGTAGGGGACAATGGACAAATGGACACAGTCCTGGAGAATAATCATTATACACTATAGACCAGACAACTCAAAAAGAAAAGCAGACAAAGTCTTCATATAATCAAGGCATGGTGCTAAATTATCCCTCAGGCAACTTAGTGAATTTTTCAGCTGATATGTCCGGGCTAGGGAAGGAAGCTGATAATGCTGTCTTATAGATTGACAGGTATACCCTGGACTCCACTGGGAAATCTCCCCTATTCATCTCTGCTGTACACAAGAATAATCACAACTGGGCAAATAGAAATGCAATCTATATGATGGTCCTTCTCATTTGATTTCAACACATGAAACATGAAGTGATGCAGCTGTTTTAGTAAGTCAGGCCATTTTTCTGTCAATGTCTCCACTGTCTGCTGACTGCTAGCAGCTCTCCAAGATGGCAAAGAATATACAAAGAATTATACAGTTAATAAAGAGTTAATGTTTGGAGGAGAAGCCATCTGCCTCCTAATAGCCTCTGGGAGAAAGAAGTTGTTGTTATTAAGGTGGCTTCTGAAGTTGTTGCAGATAGAGTCTTTAGGCCCAAGTTGAATTCCATCTTAAGTACCTGGGGTCAGTTCTTTGTGGAATCTGGAAAACCTGCCTAAGTTCCCATTATAACAAGTGATGATGGCTTTAACATTAATTCTTTATTAAATGTATCATCCTTTGTACGCTGATCACCACAAGGCAGAGGTCCATCTCGTTACCTACTTCCTGATCCCCCCTTTTTTTAAAACTGGAGATGCCAGGATTGAATTTTGGATCTTCTGTTATGTCCCTACCCCTGAGTTTCAGAATATAGCTTAGCAAACATACATACGGAATGATTCTTTAATTAGCCATTATTACTTTTAACTGTTAATTTCTTCAACTACTAATGCTTAAACAAAATTAATACCTGGACATTCATCACAGCCCATACTGATAATCCTTTATTCCAGACTAGATGTTGCCAACTCATGTTCAAGTTTTTTCTGAATCCATTCAAAGTTTCTACCAGTTCTAAGAGGAATTTGATACTTATTTATCTAGTGTTCCTGAGATTTTAATTACTTCTACTGGCCTGTCAACATTAGATGAACTGTCCCTTTCTGTTGCCATTTTCCACCAGTTTGTGAAGACTTTTTTGTTTCTGTCCTTTGTGCCCAATCTTTTAGTTGTTCTAAATGTTTTAATTGTAGTTTTTATGTTTTTGTTCTAATCTTAAAACAATAATCTCTTGCTGTTGTTGTTGTTGTTTTGGTTGGTTTATATAGTTTTAAAATGTGGTTTTATTATGCATGTTTTAATTGGTTAGCTATCTTTAGCAGTTGTAGTAGTTATTTATTTATTTATTGGATTTATATCCCACCCTCACTGCAAGCATAGTAGTAGTAGTAGTAGTAGTAGTAGTAGTAGTAGTAGTGTACTTACATACTGCCTTTCTGAACAGATTTCCCATTCGGTGTGGTGAACAAAGTCAATGTCATTATTATCCCCATAGTACATCTCGGGAACTGGCTTATCCAAGGCCACCTGCTGAGCTTATGGAAGTAGTGGGAGTCAAACTAGCAGAGTGCTGATTCACATCCTAACCACTTAACCACTATACTACAGCAGTTCTTTGTGACTCTTGCGAAACCAGAAAGGTGAAGTATAAATAAATAAAATAAATCCACAACAGTTGATTCCTATCCTTATGAGCATACCATAATGATAACTGGATGTTTTACATACATTTAATTAACAATATCAAGAGTAGGTTAGTTTGTTTCATTACCTATCACTTTTAAAACAGTTGAGTGGATTTGCTGCTTTAACAAGATAGGGGAATCCTTATCATAATTTTGGTATGCTCTGAAGATATAGTTTTACAGATGTGCTTGAAAGGTGTTTTATGCCATTAAGAGATAAAGTGTATTTGGAAAGTATTACAGGATGCAGTTGATCTACAAGGAGAATGCACTTAGTATAAAGGAATGACTTCAGTTTAATGATAAATGAAGTTCCTATTTGTACAAATGATGGGGTGACTGCAAATAACCTGAATCTGATTCGTCCTTAAAATATGAAACTAAAAAAAAGGTAGAGAGGAAGAGCAGCTAACCTCTGGTGACTAAAGGTGCACTTGATCTGTTATTTTGTATTCTGCACTCTTCAAAAGAGCAATATAAACAGAATTATTTATGCCCAGCAAAATGTTGCTTAATTACTTATGCACCACTGTTTGCTTGTATTTTAAGCTCTCTCTCTACCACCCACAGGCAGACGTTAAACAGCTGCTAAAAGCTAGCTTTAGTCTTGCCTGTTTGAAATTAGCATACTTGAGCTTTGAAAAAACTTTGTTGCCAATTTACATATGCATAGAGACTGATATTTAGACTCGCCATATGATATGTCCCTCAAGAGCTTTTCTTATTGCTTCCATCCTCAGGTCTCAACCTAGAGACTGTAAATCTAGCAGGTGATTAATTCTATACCCTTGAGAAACTAGCAATTAGCACTTGCAACCAGTAAAAAATTGTCATTTCAAAACCTGTTTACTATGCCCATGTATCCTCTCTGAACTCACAGTTAACTCTAAATAGATGTATATGGCATGAGATTTACAATCATTTCTCGCTTTATATAAAACAGAATACTGCTCCAAACTAATCAAGCTATTAAAATAGATTGAAAAGAAGAAAATAATTGTCATTCTCCACCTCCACCCATCCCTTATATAAAATTGCAAGATGTAGCAGGCTTGAAAATACTATATACACCATGTTTTAAGTTCCCCAACCTTCATCAGCTCATTTCAACACAAGGTCTTTGTAGGTTTTACCTGTTCTGTGTCAATTCTTATCTCTGATAGCTGAAATTACCGTACTTCCAGATGTTCTTATGCATTATTGAGGTCTTCTGCAGTAGATGCTGGAAAAGGTAAGATAAGGTTTTATTTCTTTGTAGTAGTCGCAACGCGGAGATCAAAGACAGTAAAGTGCAGTGCTTAGTACAAAAAACTATGATGAACTTAACATTTATTTTTCAAGCAGCATGTCTGTCATAAAACTGCTCATCAATCTTGGGTTACCTATTTAGCATTATCCGTTGAGCCAATCCAGAACACTTTTAAAGGTTTGACCGTGTGTGTATACACACACACACACACACACATTTGGGCATCAGCACACAAAACAAGACCACCACTGACTATAATGTTATTGCTGTTTCCAAGCACCTCTTTAGCTTTTAGGCTGAAGTTATTTTAAAAATTAAATGTTCAGAGTGTAGTCATGTAAATTGAGGTTTACTTGGTCAGAAGGAAATCCCATTAGTATCAATAAAACTTACCTCTTAGTCAGGGTATATACAACTGCAACCTTAGTGAACATAGGATTGCAAATTGCAACAGACCTGTATTGTATTATATGTGTATTTTAATTTGGTTTTAATTGTTTTAATGATGTATTTTTTGTTTTAATTACATTTAAGCTGTTTTCTCATTATGTATATTTTTCATCTGTTAGCTGCCACGATAGCCCTGATAAGGACAGAAAAGCCAGGTATAAATTTCTTAAATATAAACAAATAGAATCAGAGACAACAGTTCACTAGAAACAAAAAAGTCATAAACTAATGAAACTTTAACTCATTTTAGTTTTCAGTACGGCTTCCAAAAGTCATTTAGCTGTATGCATGCTAAATAAAGAGAGACATGGTGGCTCCTCGTCACACAGAAATTAAGTAATAATTATTAATGAAATGGTAGTTTTCATTATGCAGGCAGACCATACCTTTATATTTTTCTGCATTTCTTTTACTTTGTAAGAATCCTTTTATTTTAGCAAGCTTTAGAGAGAAATGCCCTTGCTCTAGAAGAAATAAAGATGCAACCCACAATATAGTTTTAGAAAATATTTTTAAATAAATGCAAAACATACAGCCTGCTGTATGCATGTTTACTAAGGAGGAAGTCCCATGGAGTTCAATACTTCCTCATCAGCATCATAGGATTGCATCCTTTGACTATGAGAATTGCAAAACTGCCTATTTTCAGTCCTTTGGGTTTGATAACAAAAATTAGTAGCTTGTGTAGAAATTATAGTTAATGGAAGTAGTCCTCTTTTTTGTAGTTGCAGTCATTAGACAATCTTCTGCTAAGGCTCACAGTAGACGTTTATTTCCCACTAATTACATCATCAGATCATCATCCTGGTAAAAATCTGTTGCAGGGCACTTGTATACAACTAAATCCTGCTTCTAATTACTATTTTAGTCTCTTTTCCTCATGACATGTTGGTGATAGATCATTATTTTTTCAGCAATTTGTTCACATTTATATGCAATATAATTGGATCTGATTAATTATTATGATTAATGACTGCAGAATTTCCTTGGAAAGCTATTAATACTGGTGGTATCAAATGAAAGACAGGGACAAATTAAAGCCAATGGAGTCCTGTTGCTTGCACTTAGAATGCCTGGGCTGAAGTAACCCTTTGCTGATCTGATCTCTTGTAAGAATAAAATATATGGAATCTGCACTTGAATTTCAAGCAGAGAGAAGATGGTGGAGGAACAGAAAGACATTGTCAGGGTTCAGGTTCAAATACTTTCACATGTACAGTTTTACTTTGCACAACTAACTGACCAATATTTTTTTTTAACCAGATGAGGTAAATGTAGATGCAGTCATTCAAAGTAGAGAAGCTACAGAGCAAATGAGCCTTTAGGATTTATCATTTTTGCAACAACCATAACAAGACAAAGTAGTTAATTTTCATTAAATGCCATACTGGTACATTTTCAAAGGACATATTTACGGAGTAGATGTTGCATTTTAAGTTACCTTCTGGCTTAGAAATGGGATATTGCATGTTTTTAAAAAGCAAAGAATGACTGAGTAGCTTAGGGGATCGACTTTCCTATTACATCTGTGCTTTGAGAGTTTTCTTACTAGGAGGAGCAGGAGGATTTTTGTAAGAATTGTCTAAATCTCAAAAAGAAGAAACTGATTGTGATTTCAGTCTATAGTAACCAGAAGCCCTAATCACACCTTAAGTCAAAATAAGGTGGCTTATATTTTGGATCTTATGTTAACAGACAATTTTCAGAGAAATTTAACATATTTAGGAACTAGAAATAGATACACAAAAGGCCCACTTTGATATTCCCATACCAAGTCAAAGTGCTATTTGATGGAATCTCTCATTAGCTAACAGTGAAGAAAACATCTGAAAGAAAACTAGTAAGAAAAGATGTGTTGGAAAAAATTAAACACTTACTTTGTCTATATTTTTCAATAAAGCTTTAACAAACATTAAGGGCCATAATCAATCACAGCTGAATTAATGAAACTTCACTATGCTCTAGCTGTAAACAGCAAGGAGACTCCCCATCCCAGGCTGTTCCCACCACCACTTATGAATAACTTCTAGTGTGACATGAAAGTGACATCATTATCTTGGATAATGCTCTAGTATTATCCAAAACATTATGGTTAAACCATAGAGTTTTGAGCAAATGCTAGCATGGCGCCCCCTAAACAATGGGGTCACACTGGATGTGACATCACTGCAGCACTGGTGATGTTGGCCTCAAAGAAAGTCTCCCACCAGTTGCCTCAGCTGGCAACCCTAGAAAACAGTGGATTTTATTATCTAATAAGCCCATTTGTAAAAATAGAAAAATTCTTCTAAAAATTTTTATATGAATACACAACTACAACAAATACAATAAATAAACCATGTAGAAACGAATACCATACATCATTGATTATCAACATCAGATAATGAACATTATAAAACCAAGTTTCTTTGAATTTCGGCAATTACACACATCCAAAGAGTTTCAAATTGTTGTATATCTTTATGTCTACATAGGAGAGTAAATTTGATCAGAAGATAAATGACTTTTTTTTCAAACCACTCCTTCACATTAGGAACAAATTTAGATTAAAACTATGTAAAATTCAAAACTTCATTAATTAATTTATTTAAAATATTTATACCCATCTTATCTCCTCAAACTCAAGGCAGCTACTAATAGTCTCCTTAGCACTTTTAAATATTTTAGCCATCCATACATTCACTCAGCAAAAATAATAATTCATATTTTAAATTAAATATATCCCCGCATCTTTCCTATAAAACAAATGGATTTACAATAAACAAAACATAAATGAAATAGTGATTACTGATTGTACTCTGCTTCTAGAATGAATATGTGTGTGTGTTGTAATAGCACACTGCACCATTGGTTTCACAGCATTGTAGAGATTGCAAACCACTGCCAGCAGAAGAGCTACTAAACCCACTAACAAGTTCATGTTAATCAAGTAAATGATCGAGTAAATCACAAGCCATCTCTCAAGAATATTCACACCAAATTAAGAGGTTTCTACTTCTACTGCTCATATACTGTTTCATGGGCAGCACTCACAATTCTCCTCTTCTCAACTTTAGGAATATCTGTTCCACAAAACTCCACCCATGCATCTAGGAAACTGATTTAATTGTGTATTTCTGGGAAACAGAAGTACTAATTTATTTTATTACAAAGAAGATCAATATTAAAATCATATTTTCAGATACTCTAGTTTAAGCCAATTGAACTCAATGGGTGCAGTCCTGCATGAGATTAAACTGTGACATGCAGGGATAGATTAAACAGCAAAAAGTCTCATTTAGCAAGACCTCAACATTCAACTTCAGATCAAAGAGCAGGTCTCTTGATAGGCAGCATATAAATGTTCTCATTAAATAAATATACTGTTAACATGCACAATTTGTTTTCATCCAAGCACTTGGTATGGCTTGGTAAAGTATATCAAAACAGCCAAAACCCACCATATGACCAGCTATGGAACATAGGATACAAAAACTTTGATTTAAATTGATTTAAATCTAACTCTAACAGAATTTTGGATTACAGATCTTGTGTATGCCAGTCAAAATGAGTACACACAGCATGAGCAAACTCGTATTTCCTGTTTCATATCAAACTTACACCTCTCAACCCAAATGTCCCCAACCTCTTTGAACCATTGGAATTCTGACACAGGATGGTGGAAGCAACTATAAAATGGCTACTGTTGGAAGTGGAGCCAGTCACAAAATGGCTGCCACCAGAGGGAGAGCCAACAACAAAATGTCAGGGACTAAAGTCATGCATAACTCTAATAGTAACTCTTCAAAGTTTCAAGAGAAGTTTTATTTAACAGGCTACTTATTAAATCATACTGTTTTAAAATACTTTCTTGTATACACATATCTTTCCTTCAGTCATGCGGTGAAGGTCCTTGCACTGTGGTAGCAGTTGCTGTTTAAGCAACTATTTAAACATCTGCTCAGTTGATTTTTTTTTTGTAATGTTGTTGTTTCACTTATAAAAATACCAATGTAAGACTGGAGGTAGTGCAGGACAAGGCAGGGAAATGAAGAGCTCAGTCTACACATGAGTAAGCAGTTGCTCAGACTTGAATACTCTAACAGTTTTATAAGACCCTATTTGTTCCTCATATCACCTGAAAGTTGTGATCTGGATGATGTAGTACCAGCTCCTAGTCATCTGCAGTGACCATTCTGCAGTGGAGTACAGATCAGGACAGTAGCTCCCTTGGTTTCAAACTGTCGTGCCAGGGTTTGAAACAGGGTTTCAAACTGTCACATCAGGGATGAATCTGCTTGAGAACCACTGCCAGAATGACCAGTTGAAGATGCCAGTACCTGTTCACAAAAATGTGACACTCAAATATTATTAGTGCTGAATAGCATCATCATCATAACATTTAAATCTCCATGTTAGTCAATAGTACTTACTCCCAGGGAAGCGTCTTTCAAATTGTAGCCTATGATTGAAGCCTCCCTTCCAAACATTTCCAAAGCTGATAGGTAAGAAGAGGAAGGGGTCTCCCCTTGTGAGGATCTGATTGGTAAAGAGGGAGAGAATGCCATTTCCTGGGTAGCAATGGTGTGTGTGTGGGGGGGGAGATGGCACTTATGCGCACTGAGTTCATTCCCCCATCCTGCCACGAGAGTTAATTAATAAGATAAGATATCTCTCCCCTTGGGATCTGACTGGAGCTGTACCGTAAAACAAGATGCTGCCCTGTGAGGCAACCCCATTGCCTGCCTGCTGCTGTAAGGTAAAAATGAAATGAAACACACACACTTTTTGATGGAAGAGACTCATTACAATTTCGTTTCTGGATTTGATTCACCATTCTGGAAGCCATTTAACAAGCCAAACCAACAATTTTCTGTGTGTATTTTTGGCTCTCCCCCACCCCCCATAATGCATACCTCTATTTGAGGCTTCAAGTAACAGATCTAGATTTTTCATATAAGCATTTTACTTGTACTTATTTATATAAACGGTAAACATAATCCATCACTAACTTATCTCATGAAAGCTTCCTTGGTTTTGCCTACTTCCAATTTATGGAAGTAGTGTTTCAACAAGAAACACACTATTTTGTTCTACCAGCTACTACTCGATCTAGAATGAAGCTTATGAACTAGATGTGGTAAGAGTATGCCAGAGAAGGTGTTTTGAGAAATTCTAGAGAGGCAGCTGTGTTAATGTTAGCAATAGAACTTCACTTCAAAATAACCACAGGTTCATTGCGGCAAAACATTCTGCAGCAGACAGAAGCCCTGTTATATGTGTACATCAATTTATAAGAAAGAGCTAAATGGAAACTGAGGACTAGTACTTGAATAAAAATGGGATTTTAATCACATATTCATCTGTACCTGTGTTGAATGTAATATGAGAATTACTCAACACACTTTTACAGAAAAACTAAGTACTCTGACTATACATGCATTCACTGTAACTTGTGAACAGGGCTAAAGAGACATAGATAATAAACTTGGGTTTGGATCCAGTCAAAAACTGCATGATTTTCTTACCTCCCTTTCCTGCTGCCCCACAAAGTCCTCTATCAAATGCTGTTTCTAGGATTGGCAGACCCCCTGGCAGAACATGAAGAGGTAGTTGGAAATCTGTAACTAGAAACGAAATCAACCTTGTCTGCCCACATAAATGTTAGGCAAGATCCAACCCTATTTATTTAAAATACATATGAGTATAAAGAAAAAAAATATAGCAATACCCCCATCTATATCATTTTATACATCATCTAACTAAAGTTAGCTCAGAAAAGCTTATATCACAGTACATGTGCTGATCTTGAAGGTATCGCAAGACACTTTTTTTGTTTTGAATAATATTCTCTCTCCTTGTATCATTGACTCATTCACGGCTCTTTTACACTTTCATTGTAATAATTACAAAAAGTGAAGCTATTTACCTCCTCTTCAAGATCTTTAACGGGATGCTACATAAGGTCAGACCTCATACTAATTCCACAACAACACCCTGGAGGCAATAGAAGGAACTATGCTGAGAAGTACAGGAATCACCTTGCTGTACAGAGTGAACTACTACAAGCTATTCTTCTGCATAGGCTCAATACTAGGTAGTATCATTGCTGGACAATGTAAAAGCAAGAAGAGAAAACTGCTGCTGTTTTTTTTTAAACCCTCATATGGAAAAAATAGATAATTGGAGGAAAACAGATCTCCAAGCTTTATGTAATTCATTTTATTTTAGCATATTTGATTTATGGAACCAACTTTAATAAAAGGTTTCTAACTGGTCTCCACCCTGACCTGGATAGCCCAGGTAGGCCTGATCTCATCAGATCTCAGTACTGCAGCCCAAGCTCTGATCACAACACGAGTTTGTGTAAAATGAGTATCCAGTTTCCTGGGGGTAAAGTGTAGATGACCAAGGAAGGCAATGGCAAACCACCCTGTAAAAATTCGGCCAAGAAAATATAGTGATGCGACATCCCCCATGGTCAGTAATGACTTGGTGCTTGCACAGGGAACTACCTTTAATTTTTACCTTCTAAGTGGTCTCCATCCTGACCTGGATAGCCCAGGTAGGCCTGATCTCATCAGATCTCAGAAACTAAGCAGTGTTGGTTAGTAATTGGATGGGAGACCTCCAAGGAGGACCAGGGTTGCAGAGACAGGCAATGGCAAACCACCTCTGTTAGTTTCTTGCCATGAAAACGCTGCCAGGGGTTGCCACAAGTCAGCTATGAGGGCACTGTCCACCACCAAGTGGTCTCCAGAATAGCCTCCAGCACAGATCTTAAGACAGTTACAACAGGCAACTCCCCCCAGAACACAGAACAACAACTAAAACCCAAACACTCATATGTGCAACAGCATCACCCACTGGTAGGGACGGTTATAAAACCATTACAATAGCCATTGCTTTTCTGCTAATCAATGGTACTCAAAGCGAGGAAGAGATATTTCCCAGACCCAACACATTAAAAACACTAACATCTGGTCTAGCCCTTAGTTCCAGGTAAGTATGGCCTGCTCAGGCATTGCCAGGTTTTTTTAGGCACTACATTAAATACTATGTCGAACCACAATTACAGTTCCACTTGCAGATGAATGGAGAAAAGGAATGACTAAGTAGGCAGAGGTGTCCTAATGTGGAAAACTGCAGTACTGCAGCCCACGCTCTGCTCACGACTAGACATGGGCATGAACAGAAAAAAAATGAACATGGTGTTCGTTGTTCATTGCCATCCACAAACAACGAACAACGAACATTGACAAACATGACCTGTTCACGATCATGTTCGTTGTTCGTGGGGGCCAGCAGGCTCTCCTCCAGCCATCATTCAAGTTTGGTCAAGATCCCTACTGCACCACTATCAGACACCTGACCTGAGCAGGCAGCAAGAAATGTACCAGTAATAAATAATAGCTTGGCCCCAGAGCCTGGCAGCAGCCCTGGAACCTGAAGGGGTAGATCCCTGCCGCACCACTCCCAGAAACCTTACCGGAGCAGGCAGCAGGAAAGGTACCAGTAATAAATAATAGCTTGGCCCAGATTCTGGCAGCAGCCCTGGAACTTGAAGAGGTAGATCCCTATCCCACCACACACAAAGAAAATTCAAGCTCCAATGCACTCTCCCTGTCTCTCTCACAAAATGCCAACAACAAATGTCTCTCCCTCGCCACTGTCCGCAAAACCAGAGCTGGGAGCCCCCCTCCCCCTGCACTTTGCTTCCTTGTAACAAATTTGAAGCTCCACACTTGAAAGGAAGACCTGCCTATCAAGATAGGGCTTAGATTGGGGTTTCCAGGGCAACAGCAGGAATTCGGACAGAGTTCAGGCAGTCCCTGCCTCCAGTTGTCAAGGGAATTGATTGCAGGTGCCAGACTGTCTGGCTTGACGAACAGCAACAAACGAGACTTGCAACGACCACCTGTTCGTTTACAATTCATTTAGAATGGGGCCTCACGAACAGCTTGTTCGCGGACAGCTGATTGGGCTTGCAACGACCACCTGTTCATGTTCTACTCACAACTAGAGATGGGCACGAACAGCAATATGAACCAAAAAAAAGCCACAAACAGCCCAATCTGCTGTTCGCGAACAAGCTGTTTGTGAGGGCCCATTCAAAATGAACAGGTGGTCGTTGCAAGCCTTGTTCATTGCTGTTCGTCAAGCCAGACAGCCTGGCACCTGCAATCAATTCCCTTGGCAATTTAGGCAAGGATTGTCTGAACGCTGTCTGAACGCCTGCTGTTGCCCTGGAAACCCCAATCTAAGCCCAATTTAGCTTGATAGACATGTCTTCCTTTCAAGTGTGGAGCTCCAAATTTGTTACAACAAGGGAGCAAAGACCAGGGGGGGTGGGGACTACCAGCTCTGACTTTGCACAGTGGAGAGACAGTTGCTGTTGGCATTTTGATAGAGAAAGTGCATTGGAGCTTGAATTTTCTTTGTGTGTGGTGGGATAGGGATCTACCCCTTCAGGTTCCAGGGCTGCTGCCAGGCTCTGGGCCAAGCTATTATTCATTATTGGTACCTTTCCTGCTGCCTGCTCAGATAAGGTTTCTGAGAGTGGTGTGGTAAGGATCTACCCCTTCAAGTTCCAGGGCTGCTTGACTTGGATGATGGCTGGAGGAGAGCCTGCTGGCCCCCATGAACAACCAACCACGAACATGTTTGTGAACAGGGCCACGTTGGTTGGCAACGAACAACAAACATCATGTTCAGGTTTTTTTTTCTTGTTCATGCCCATCTCTATTCATGACCTGAGTTCAATCCTGGCGGAAGTGGGTTCAGGTAGCTGGCTCAAGGTTGACTCAGTCTTCCATCCTTCCGAGGTCGGTAAAATGAGTATCCAGTTTCCTGGGGGTAAAGTGTAGATGACTGGGGAAGGCAATGGCAAACCACCCCATAAAAAGTCTGCCAAGAAAACGTTGTGATGCGACGTCCCCCCTTGGGTCAGTAATGACTCAGTGCTTGCACAGGGGACTACCTTTACCTTTTTTACCTATGGTAGGAAATATATTGCTTGCTCACTGAAGAACCTTGTGTATATTCAGATGCTTATTTTTTAATAGGAATAGCTCAGTCCAATCTCAGAAGGATAACTGGGAGAACTGTGTGGGAACCCAAATTTCTAATATTTGTGAACTATGAATTCTGCAAAGCTGTTTTCTAGTTGTTGGGTGGTGGTTCCTGGAGGAATCTGCTGCTATATATCTTTTGAAAATCTGCTGCTGTATTTTTTGTTGTGTGTTTTTAAATATTTAAGGGGTTTTATTGGTTTTAAAGGTATTTGTATTTTATATTAGTGTATTAATTGTAATCCCCCCTGAGCCTGCTGATGCGGGGAGGGCAGAATATAAACCGAATAAAATAAATAAATAAATATAATAAATAACAATAAAGGCAATACTGGAGTGGGGAGAAAAAGGAAATTGTTCTATTTCACCATTTATCAGTGTCATTTTTCAGATCTCTTACAGTAGTTGAGATTACTCTCCAACATTTTGCCAAGGTTAATTAGTAGCACTGACGTTAATCTACCCTCTTGCTTATTCTCAGGAGTTGATAATGGCATCACACTAAGAATTCCCAAACTTTTGATCTTCATTTTCTCTTCACTTACAGCATGCTCATTTATTATCAGAGAGGAATTTTAATTCTTCCAAAATACTTCAGTTATACAGATTGTACTGAAATAATGCATAGGTTATAATTAATAGAGAGATAACATATCTAAATCAAAAGGTTCAAGAGAAATCACCGCTGAAAATTTGTTAAGGTAAATTAAAAAGTATATACTAGCTAGTTATATCAGTGTTTGAGTCAATGATTCAGATTCCCAGACTATAATATTTAGACACATTTTTGTGAAGTTAATACATCATAGCATAATTCCACACAAAGAACTACATTGGTCCATCAGAAAATAGCATGTTATTGAGTTTGTTTGCTTGTAGTCCTGTAGTCAATCATGTTTACTTTGTAAGCTATTTTCTGGCAAAATGACAGTGCATGGTGTAACAGGTGCTTGTCCAGCCCTTCTCTGAATCATGTACCAATCCCCTATCACCAAGTTTTGAATATGCAGAGCCACAGAAACATCCAATCAGGAGAGAGAATGTAGGACTCCAGCAGTTCTGGGAAGAAAAGATCTAATTGCTGGGCAAGTCAGTGGGCTAGAAGTCTTGCTCAGATTAAGCAGACTAGTTATTTGATTAATGTTATTGAGAAAATGTGGTCTTGATCCAGAGTAAGTCCATCTTCTGAAGGATATATGGACTGCTGTGACTGTGGAAACTGGCTGATTCGAAGAACTCAAAACTGGAACTATCATACTTTGAAAGTTGTCAGTCAGGTTTGAAAGTGCATTTAATCTCTGAAGGGAGTTGGGTTAACTTGTATTTAAAAACCCCTATAACAGTAATTCTGTGAAAAAGGTTTGCTTCAGCAGAAAGCCGTGCGGCTACACTGTTGCTATAACATACAAAAAGCAAATACTGTTAAACACAAGTGTTAAACCCTGGTAAAGAAGTGAATAAACAAATCCATTTGTTCTTTTGTAATTCTGCCTCCTGTATCTCAGTCATACTTACAAATAATTCATCCTGCCTCATGATAACCAACTCACATGAATGTAGCCATTGAAATAAAGACTTGGGTCCTGTTAGTTTAAAAACCATGAAGTGGGATTTCTGTCTGAAACAACATCAAAGATAAAAAGGTTGTTACACATGATTTGTTATTAGAATGTAGAGTGTTTTGCTGGACCAGACCCATGTTTCATCTAGGACAGCATCCTGTGTCACACAGTGGCCAAGTAACCGAAGGGGGGCTACAAAGCCAAGGAAATCCCAAATAGATCTTTCTTTTACACTTTAACACCATTTATTTAATTGTAACTGTCTCTCTATCAAATTCCGTCACTGTTTCAGCAATAATCAATGGGGGTGAAAGAAAGAACCCCCCGTCCTTCTAGAGACAAGAGGACACCTTAACTGCCTACAATAAGGGACGTTAAAGATTGAGTCAATATTTATAGTGATACAATATTTATAGTAATTCAAACAGTCCAAAAGAGAATTGCCGAAGAGTTGTAGTGCTAAACAGCGTCCGTTGATTGAGAGCGGAACCACAAGTGACAAAAGGCACAGATTGGACACTTGTCAGCTTCCCTCAAGTTTTGATGGGAAATGTAGGCAGCTTGGCGGAATGTTGGACAAGTGACAGTTGACAAGTCCATTGGACAGCAGTCAGAGAGTCAAGCTGCAAGACCAGGACGCCTACATTTCCCATCAAAACTTGAGGGAAGCTGACTAGTGTCCAACCTGTGTCAGGCGTCACTTGTGGTTCTGCTCTGAGTCAATGGTGTGTGTTCTTCGCTGGAGGACGATGAGGAGGACTAGGAAGTTATTTTTAAAGCGGCAATGATTTTTAAAGCGGCAATGTCTCCCGACCTGTGGGCCCCACACTGAATTTGTGGGCTGCAGAAAAAACGTCCTTATGAAGTGGATCTCCCTCAAGTAGTATTAGGTAACCGCATGAGGAAAGGTACACACAAAGATGGGAGAAGCACTCCTCAGGGGCGCCAAAGGAACGGGCAGTTTGCACTTTATTTTCGGCTATGACATCAATTTAGAGTCGTGGACTAAAGGCAGGCTACGAGTTTGCCTGGCATCAAAATCACTTGTTTCAAGTGTTGTATTTACTCTTCTTCAGGCCAAATTTTCACTATAAATATAATGAAAGTAATTTTAATTACTTTTAATTACTATGGACTGTAAGATTGTCCCCTTAGGGGGACAATCCACTCACAAAACCCTGGCAATGTCTCTGTTTGCAAAACATTTGTGGGTCGTTTGGCTTCCGTTTTTTGGTGCCTTTTTGTGACTGCAGAAAGTACGTTCCCAGCAAAGGCACCGAAAAAACGGAAGCCAAATGGCCCACAACTTTTTCACAAATGGAGATGTCTGGATTCCTGGGGAAAAGCTGCCAGTGTTCGGTGAGTGGGCCATAATCATGGCTAATAGTAATCATGAAAATGAATCTGTCTAACCCCATTTTGAAGTCATTCTGTGCTAGAGGCCATTACAGCATCAAGTGGTAGTGAATCTGAGTATTTAGTGACATACTTTATTATGTGAACCAATGATCCACAGGTTTGTGCCCTCGTTCCTTCCTCCTTTCCCATGCAGCTCTACAATAATATGCTTTCACAGAAAAGCACTACATAGGTTGAATTACAATATGTGGTTTTCTCTCTTTCCTCCAGATTAGGATTCTCAACACTGGTTTAATCCCAACACAGAGGAAGACAGGAAACCAAAGTTTGTGAAGCATGCCACTGTCTGTTTCTCAGCTGAAAACACAATGCTGGTATTCCTTTATACTGAAAAGCTGCAGTGTTTTGCAAGAATAAAATGATACATGTAACTAACTGCATGTTAGATTAAAAAATAGACTTGTAGTTTATGTAAAGTAATGCAACACCTAAAGCTTTCATAAATAAACAATGAGAGATATACTTAGGGTTGCCAACACCGTTTTCCTGATAGCATGCTTGTGATTTTACTGATGGCATGACAAGCAAAAAATTCAGTGGATGAAGTCTGAACTGGGATTTAGATTTGTGGGGATCTGAGGCACGCACAAATTGAGTTCCTCACCCACTGTGTATACTGTCTGTCTATGTTTGTTTCATGCAGTGCAAATCACATATAAACTCAAATTGTGAATGCTTCCATATACAAAATATTGTGAATTTAAGTGAAAAATGACCATCACCAAATTCAATTCAACACTACTTAGAATAAGACAATACATATCAAATTATACTGAAAAGGCTTATATACATATACTTATATCCTCTGGGCATAGAGCAGGGATCACTGAGGTAGGTGAGAGGTGGGGATAACTATGAATTTCCTGCATTGTGCAAGGGGCTGACCTGTGGGTCACTTCCAGGTCTGTGTTTCTATGTTCTATTTACTTCTTTATATATAAATGAATTTTTATTAAAATTTGACCTTTGTTATAAAAACATATAAAAGAGGGGAGAGGGAAGAAAGAGAAAGACACAAAAAATACAATATTTTTTCTTTCTACTCTTCTTTTTATCATTTTTGCTTTTTTCTTCCTTTGCTTTACCTTTAGAAATATGTATTTTTATGTTCTATTTATTTCTCATCAGGAAGAAGGGCTCATAAGGAGTCATTCTGAGACTATTTGAAGGTTAAGACCAAATATACTTTATAAATACTGGGTTTCGGAAAGCTGATTTGGGGCTGAAATTTAAGTTGTCCAGTGCTGACAGCCAAGCCCCTTCCCCCAACAGCACACATGAAACTCAAATGTCACATTGAAAATGCAGCAACAGCTGATTAGGGAATTTGCTGCAAATGAATGATTAGGGCCAAATACATCTCTCCTGCTTCTAGCAAGGAGCTCTTTAACTGAACCTCAGCTGCCACCATTGCTCAACAAGCCAATGGGAAGTGTAGAGGGAGGTTGGGTACAGCAAAAAGGGCATGGCACTCTGCCGCTAAGTTAGAAGCATCACATGGACATCATGTCGTAGCTGGGACCTAAAGCAAATATTGTCCAGCTTGCAATTCAGAACTTGTTTCTGCAGTCTCTAGCCATTCCATCAACTAGGACATGTCACAGATGAAGGAATCTGTAAGGGAGGAGAGGTGGTTAACAATGGGGTG
Organism: Eublepharis macularius; assembly: GCF_028583425.1. Classification (NCBI taxonomy): domain Eukaryota; kingdom Metazoa; phylum Chordata; class Lepidosauria; order Squamata; family Eublepharidae; genus Eublepharis; species Eublepharis macularius. Next base: position 188,744,741 of record NC_072791.1, read on the forward strand.
GGGAAAAGGGAGAGAAGAAAGAGAACTGCTTCTGAGGTAACTGCCATTTGGACTTAAGTCTATCCACCCTCCCCTTCCCCACTCTCTAGCCCTTCCTTTTATTTGTTTAAACACCAGCCCCCCACAACCAGTAAAAAGGAGGAAGGGACACTTTGATTATCTGGTTTGTAGCATGGGACCCTATTAGAATAATATACTTAATTATGAGGTAAGTATAAAACCCTTTTCACAGCTATTTTGACTGGACAGACTAGCTTTGTTTACAAAAAATAAAATGGGTAACAAAGTGAAGGTTTTGTGCAAAATACTTCAGTACAATTGTATGTACTACTGGCTTTCAACCTTCCTTCCCAGAGATTATAAATTTTCCCAATAGGAGTTCAGTTAACACATTGAAACTGAGCCTCATAACATTCTCAAACACTGAGGGAAGATTAGATTCCCCTTTCCCCAGACAGGTTATCTCAAAGGTGTAGATTTTCCCTTTCACCTCATAGTCTCTGATTCTCAGAAACTGCTCAGGTAGATCTGGCATTTCTGGCTTTTACTAGGGTGCTCATTTATCATCCAAAAATAAGCTTTCCTCATTAAACCTACCCAAAACCTTCCTAAAAGCCAAATAAAAATCCTGTCTAGACTGATGCTCTTATCCAGAGCCACAGGTTCCCTGTCTGAGGGGGAAAGTTTCCCCTCCTCCTTAAACTGAGGCTGGCTCACCCCTCATAAGAAGAGAACTTCCATGGGCTCTGACGGGCTGACAATCACTTGGATTTGCCTGAGGCCATAATCACAAGTATTGGTTCAAAGCCTGGGAGGATTAGGCGAGCATTTGGGGGGGGTGATTGCCACAGAGCTACGTGGCAAGATTGTTTACGATGCTTCTAGACGACAAGAACAAACAAGGAAGATACAGTGTTGACTCTTTCCTGCTCAATCTCTTCACTATAACAACCTTCCACGTGAGAAAGGCAATGGCAAACCAACTCTGCTTCTCGCTTACCTTGACAGCCCCTTGCTGGAGTCACCATAATTCAATTGTGACTTGATGGTACATACCATCCAACCTTCCAACAATCCCTATTGTAGCCGTTTCAGTGGTCAACCCCTCCCCCTTCATTCTCCCTTCTTTCAAGTTGATAAGATTTAGCCTACTTTATGAATAAGCTGTTGCCTGTAATATGAAAAAGAAAAATATTTCCCTTGGGTCCTTAAAAACCAAGATAATAACAGGGTTATTTTTGTTTCCATATTTTCAATTTTGGGATGGATTTTTTTGGTCATTTTTTACAATAAAGACTATTGAGATAAGTGAGAGATCAGTTCAGCCATCAAGTCAGGAAACAAAATTTAGACCACACTGGTAGAATGGGCACACTGAAGTTTCATAATTTGTTAGCGACTTTTGCATTGTATTAGCAAAATACCATGTCATCAATCTCCTCTTGCTTTTTTGTCTGACTCTGCCACCTTCAGCTTGCACACCCTGAGGAGCATAATTACAGTCACGTAACATATGCATTGTGAGCTTGAAAAGTATGGAATAAAATTGACTTTGATACATAAATCACTGTTTGTATATTTTAATTTTTTTAGTGCTCAAGCACAGAAGGCTCTCTCTCTCTCTCTCTCTCTCTCTCTCTCTCTCTCACACACACACACACACACACACACACACAATATTTGCTATACTTTCCCAAGGCAAATTTCACAATCCTTTTTTGATGTTTCTTTTCTTTCATGTGATTAAGATTCTACAGAATATGATAACCAGAAACACTGAATTCTTAAATTTGTTACTCAGAATCAGAGTCTAAAAGTCCAAATCAACAGGAGCCTGGGAACCATCCCTTTTGTATAGAGAAGCTGAAATCCTTGGAAGTTCCAACAACTGCCACAATTCATCTGAAATCATTGTTCCAGATGTCTAAAGATCTCTCTAGACATGCAGGTTTTTAAAGAGTTCGGTCTGGGTCTCCCAGACCCAAATCGGGTTTATGCAGCCATACAACAGTTAAAAAGAAAATGGATGTTAAAAAAATAAAAGAGACCCAAACAGCCTCAGAATGCCTCTGTGGGGGAAAGAGGGGTTTCTCTCTCTCCCCTCAAGCCATTTCCCCATGTCACAATAGCACGGGAGGAGTCTCTCTCCATTTTTACAGCTGCGCATGCACAGAATACTCCACATGAGCAGAAAAAACAGGAGGGAAACCTCCCTTCCATGCTATTTTGACATGAGGAATCCAGCTTGAGGGAGAGGGAGGAGCGCCTCCTCCCCCCACAGAGGCATTCTGAGGCTGTTTGAGCTCTCCTTTATTTTCAACAGCTATTCCCCAAAGCTGCGGTGTAGCTGCAGGGAAGTCACCTTGGGTTTGGGGAACCCAGACCCAGCTCTTTTAAAACCTGCACGTCTAGCTTGGCCCTCTGCTTAATCTTACCAGTTGTGAGTTTGTTTTCAGGAAACAAGATGGACAAAAGAGAATGAAATCTCTGTTCCTCTTTCTTACCCAAACAAGCGGTCAAAGATGATGACAGTAGTAGTTGCACCAATGCAGATATTGCTGAGAAGGCTAGAGCAGGGTTCTTTCACAGAACCTCTACATACTACAGCCAATCACATGAAAGTGGTAAAACTTTAGCATGAACAAATTCTTAACACATGGAAACTGCCTTATACCAACTTAGACCATTAGTTTATCAGGATCGGTATTTTCTGTCACTACTAACAGTTTTCGAGGTCTCAAGGGATGGTTTACCACCACCTTCTATCACCTTTTTAACAGAAGATGTTGGGGGCTGAGCCTGGGACCTTCTACAGGCCAAGCAGATATTCTACCACTGAACCTATTAATTCTTTGATTTTAAACCAATATGTTTATGATCAACCACGTAATCATTACCTTCATCATAATTTAGGTCATTACCTGTATGTACTAGATATGCAGAAAGAGGATATATTTTCATGGTGTTTTTTTAAAAACCAATCATTGAAAATGCTTCAATTATATTTAGTTAGCCAAGATTTTAAAATAATTTTTCATTAACACCCCCTCTTTGTGTCAGTATTCTAGCATTTCATCAGTGATCATTTTAAGTTCCTGCTTAAAGAGGTCCAAAGAGCTTACGAGCTGGATAAACAGTCGCTTAAACTTAATGTCCTTGTCTGCTTACTTCACTTGGCTCTAATTCTTGATTCTCATTTGTTCTTTCTAGTCAGATGTTTTCATATTGCCTGGAGTTTGACCACTGGTAGATATGAATTGTACAAGTACTTTTCTCTTGTTGGAGTGCTAATCCTACAATGATAAAACAAAGTGTGATAATCTTATTTGGAAGCAACTCTTATGATTTTCTGTGGGTCTTTATTTAACTGGAATACTTACCATCGCACCCAAGCACACCTATCCAAATATTGGCACTCTCATAGCACATACTTCTCCCATTCATTTAAATGGAAGGATCCTTTCCCCTTGCAAAGGTACACATGATCTTAATTGAATTGAATGGGGATATTCCTGCAAAAAGAAGCTTGTATATGTATTGGAATTTGGGGGTCCATAAATCGTTCTGGACCATAGCATACAGTAATCTACATTCTATTAAAAGCCACAGCCCAAAGTACCACTTTTTTTAAAGAAAAAAAAGGAGTTGGATGGTTAATGGAGAAAAAACTTGAGGAGGGGGGGAAGAGAACAAAGTATTCTAGAAAGGAGACTAAATCAGAACTAAACATCCATTATTTTCCAAACCTAACACAAATAGAATACTTAGACCTTAATCTTGCCCTAATTTAAGATAAGGAAAGCGAACAGAACATCATTTTGGCTGTAATTATTATCTTCTGAAAAGCAGTGGTGTATTCTCTAGGGCTTGTGTATCTAGGGAAGATTAGAGTTCACTAAGAGGCCCCATTTATTTTCGCTTACCAATTTAAGTAGGGATAACATATTATAGTTAGGAGGAATAAGAAAAAAATAATGTATTCTGGTTAGTACAGCTGCATCTTTCTCCTCCTTACCTCCTTCTGTACTAAGTATACTAATCCCGACTGCATCACTCCTTACAAACAGAGACAATACGCTGATTTTATTGCTACTCAAATGAAAATTTTAATTTATAGTTGAAAGGAACTAGTTACGAAATATTCACAGCCTGGTTTTCAAACAGAAAAGGCCAGTTTTTCTTTTTCAAAAGGAGAATGAATTTGATTTCCTATCTGTTTGTTGTGTCTGCAATAAAAGAACACACATCCCAGAAAATCTCTACATTCCTATGCAGAATTATAGCATTAAAAAGGAGACGAAAATTAACACACAAAGATGCACTCAGACTAAATTTATAACAGCAGGTGGAGATCGTAATGTGTGTGCTTCAAACAAGGTAGGCATTGCATACCCTAGGGAGTCTTAACTGCTAGGGCTTTTTTCCCCCTGATGCCAAAGCTGGTTTCAGCAAAAAAAAACACCACAAAAGCATACTGTATTTCTGCTCTTTCTGACCAAACCTCCTTTGCACTCCAGTTATTTGGGTATACTCTAAATCAGATACTCAAGAAGCAAGCTGTTCAATACAGGACTTAAGCTGATATATTAAACTTCTCAGAACCCATCCAGTCTTTAGCCATTAGGCCTAATGGCTCAGTCTTCAGTAACAACCAAATTCATGTCAACTAACGGAAGGAGATTCCCAAGTACAAAGTTCAAATGCTCAGGTTTTGTGTTTGAGGGAGAAGGGAATGTCTTTCCTGAAAGATGTTCTCAAGGGGCACACTGGAAATCCTTTTGCTTTTCTAGAAGGTCCACCTGACAGCTGGACAATGAAATGTGTACAAACACAGAGACACACTGGATCAAAAGTGAATGATGAATTATTGTTTTTATTCCTTGATTAAGCTAGCTAGGGGGCCAGGTACTGCTACCACATATTTCCAAACAATGATACATGGGTTAAGCAAAGATTTATCAATTATGTGGGTTAACTATAATTTGTTACCTTTATTCTTACAAGCATCCTAAGAGGCTGCCCCAAAGGTTCATCAGCATTCAGGTAGAATTCCTCCCAGCTCAAAGCTTAGAGCAGAACTACAAGTGACAAAAGGCACAGGTTGGACACTTGTCAGCTTCCCTCAAGTTTTGATGGGAAATGTAGGCAGCTTGGCGGAATGTTGGACAAGTGACAGTTGAAAAGTCCATTGGACAGCAGTCAGAGAGCCAAGCTGCAAGACTAGGATGCCTACATTTCCCATCAAAACTTGAGGGAAGCTGACAAGTGTCCAACCTGTGCCTTTTGTCACTTGTAGTTCCGCTCTTAGAGTGTGACTACAAGTGACTTTCTTCACATGGAGAACACTAGATTTTTCTCGCAAGGTTACCTGGGAAGTGAAGTCCAAGTGGTCCTTCCCCTCTCTGTTAGAATCGCTGCCTGAAGAGCCACAAGAGGGCTTCGTTTGGGGGCGGGCAGCTGCTACTTTCTCCCAGGGTATCCTGCAGGCTGCCTGCTCCCGGGGAGCTGCTCTGGAGAAAGCAGCCGCATCAGTGAAGCTTCAGCTGCAGCGACAGTGGAAGGATCTGCTGCAGATTCTTCCACTGTCGCTGTGGCTGAAACTTCACCAATGCTGCCACTTCCAGAGCAGCTCCCTGGGAGCAGGCAGCCTGCAGGACGCCCTGGGAGAAAGTAGCAGCTGCCCGCCCCCAAACGAAGCCCTCTTGTGGCTCTTCAGGCAGTGATTCTAACAGAGGGGGGAAGGACCACTCGGACTTCACTTCCCAGGTAACCTTGCGAGAAAAATCTAGTGTTCTCCACGTGAAGAAAGTCACTTGTAGCTTTGCTCTTAGATAAATATTATCACCGTACCTTACTTTTCCTTGTCTGCAAATATTTTTTTCACTTGGTACAGAAAGTAGTTGTTCTTCTTACAGATTTATATACACTATTTAGATTAATCCAACTTTTCTGATTCATGACAGTTTGGAATGGTCCACACTCACTCTGAGTAGATTATCCACTCGGATGTATTTTTCAGTTTTGATGGAGATGAACTGCTCCATTTTAATCAGAGTTTCAAAGCAAAGGCCCACGAGGCCAAAAACATTCTGATTTAGTTAATTGCAGATCCTGACTTTCATGGTTAGCATAGCATCCATATCTTCAGATTGCCACTTAAAATCAAAATATATTGTTCATGTCTCCCAATGGTATTCCTGTTCTTTTCTAGTGAAGAAAGAAACATGCATGACATGTTCACGCCACATGTTCTACTACCATGGAAGAAGAGAGATCTCAATACTTATAATCACATGAATATATGAAGCTGCCTTATACTGTATCAGACCAATGGTCTATGAAGTATTATATATCCAGACTGGCAGTGGCTGTCCAGAGTCTCAGATAGAGGTCTTTTACACCAGCTAGTACCAGATCCTTTAAGGAGTAATGCTGGAGTTTGAGCCTTGGACCTTCTGCTTGCCAAGCCAATGTTCTACCACTAAGCCAGGAAATCACAGTACATTGCAGGCTATAGATACCTCTAATTTTGACTCGGTCAATCTAAGATATCAGTTTGGGTACCCTGAATAGAGATAGAAAAATCCTGCAAATTCAAGATTGCCCCAGGTATTGTATGACTGTTGTGTTGTTGATTTGACGAGCAGGTCATCAAATGAAGGATAAATATGCACTCTCTCTTCTCACAAAGCTATCTGTCAGGTCTTGCCAGGTAAATCCCTAAGCACTTCACTGCATCACTCAGGTGTATGAGTTAAAGTTACTTTATTGAAGAGAAATAGCAGTATCAAGATAGTCAGACAGGATCATTGGCTGAAGTGATGCAAGGTAGCAAAGTTAATTATAGGGCACAGTCCCCGGCCCCCCTAATGGGAAAGAAAGTCCATTAGGATTTTGGCACGCTGAGTCAAGGAGCTAGGAGAGAGGGGAGGAGGGAAAGGATGAGCTCTGCTCAGTCTCTTCGAAGGTTGGTGCAGTCTCAGCTGGAACTTCAAGGCTACATTCTCAGACCGGCCAGGAAATGGTAACCAAAACACCTGCAAGATAAGCAGCTAGCAACCAGACAGCAAAACGGGTTCCCTCTGCATGTTCTCAGAGGTACACTACACACTGCAGCCAGAAATTCCTGACACATGGCAGATATGCTGGAGGTGTATCTGACACTATCACTATAATCAACACTTGGTAAAAATCCTGGATTGAATGAAGAGCAAAACCAGATACTGGTAACGCAGGTCATTGAAACAAAGCCAAAGAAACAATGCCAGCTGGGGGTCAGAATGTTGATGCTCTAGGAACTAGATATGTGAAATCTCGATGTTTTCTAATAGGGATGAAAACCAGATTACCATATGGTCAAAAGCACAGAACTTCCCCACCCCATTAGAACTATGAGGAACTTGTTGGGAGATTCACTGAAGACAATCCCTGTTCTTTAAATAGCAGGCCAATCCAGTGATGTTATCTGAGCCATAGGTACTTTAAATGTGATCAGCATGGCAACTGGGCGCATCCAGATACAAGTGCCCACCAGCCATCAAAAGCCATTATTTAAGCAAGCATCTTTTATTTATCCATGACTATAAAGCAAACATATTATCAGTCTAAACAAAGCTTGGATATCCTATGAACTCCTTATTCCATACAGTGACAATATTGGGTTGGATTCCATTGAAAATGTTCTCACACTCTAAGGGTGGCGAATCTGGCCAACTCTCCCAATGCCAACCCCCAAATTTTCCCTCTTGCTGCTACTGGGAATTCAAGCTGCAGTGAGGGGAAGAGATCCAATCCACTATCTTTAATCCATCTGCTTTACAGTTCCTAATGACACATTTTTACCAAGAGAGCGGAGCTGAACTTCATTCATCATTTGGGCAGCTATTCGAAGAGCATGACCAGTGGAAAAAATATAACATGCATGACCACTCAAGTGAATGTGACTGACTATATGCATACTATTATCACAAGATTCCTGTTGAAAGAATTTGTTTTAAATTAATCACCATTTATAAATCCAAGAGCTTTGCCCTTCCTTCACAGCATATATTCCTACACCGTGTTGGAGCACAAGCTCAATAAGTATAACTAGTTCAATGCTAATGAGAGTCACTAAGATCAGGGCCTGGAATTTTTGTGGACTTCTACAATATGAATACCACCAGCTGCTCTGAACCCATGGCTCCCTGGTCTGTTACATTGGCTGTTACCATAGGTAGCCACAGAGAACTGTAGCAGCCTTAACCCAGTGTCTTAAGCAATCAAAAAGTAAGATTTATCAGGACATTCCCATCTTTTACCTACTGAGGCAACTTGTATCTCCAGAGGGATGGCTACTTTTTTTAGATACACAACAGCATTATCAATACCACTGTGGTCCCAACACAAACTGTGTCCTCCCTAATATTATGTAAAAGAAATTTAAAAGAGATGGAAGATCCAATCATGGATCTGTAATCTCTCTTCTAATTGCAGCCCTAATAAGGAAAAAGAACAGCAGCACTGTAGTACATCCAATATACTTCGGCCCTCCCAGCCAGCAGCACAGCTGCTTTGGGCCAGGGCCACCTTTTGCTGCCCCCGGCATGATCTTCCAGATACCCAGGGATCTGGGGGGGGGGGGCAGAGTCAAGTGCTCAGCCCAACCATCCGCCCTGCAGTGCTTTAGGTTTAGCCAGTCACTGGTTATCAGGGCCAGGTAGGAATTTTTTCTCCTTTCTCTAATTGGCTGACAGAGTTTGGAGTTTTTCGCCTACCTTACACTTCTCGCATGGGTTGTGGTAATTGGCTTTGTGGTAGTGCCATAAATAGGTTTTCCTCGGCAGGATAGGGTTTGAGAGAAATGAGCGGGCCGGTGAGCACCCTTGGCACATCCCCATTTGAGGGGGAATCAGGGTCTGTCAGGATCGCTGGTATTGTTTGATGGCTGCCAGTTGAGAGGGCAGTCTGCCGTGTGGGACCTCCTGTACAAGTACGGCCCCTCATGTTTGATGGCAGGGGGGTTATTAGGCTTGGTGGAGGTTCCATACACCTGGCCAGCCAGGTCCCAGCCATGCCTTGGATGGCTCGCACCTGGGGCAGAAGGGCTCACCCAGACAGGTCAGGGTGGTGGTCCAGGAGTGACCCTAGGGCCTGACCTGTACTGCTAGTTAGGCCCTTGCCGTATTATGTTTAATATTATGTTGTTGCCAAAATAAAATGGCCGATTAGTTCCCAATACATGTCTGCCTCTTCATTCCATCTGAGTGGGCAGGATCTGTCATGTTTTAGATTCTTAACCTGAGTTACGCCATTTTAAATGGGTAGTTGTTAGTCTTTCTCTCCCTCCAGGTCCAGGTGTTATTTTGACCGCGCTTTCCATGGGAGAGAATACTCTTTATCTGTTTCCACAGCCAGAGACCTTGACGAGCCAAGCCTTCCCACAGCAAAGTTCTCATCACCCTGGAAGATGGGGGGAGGCTGGGAATGAAGGGTTTGATGTATCACATGTTGTGCTTTCTTTTCCCATTCTCGTCAATGACTGTGTTCAGCTAAGGTCCATCCTGGGCCTTGGAGTATAGATACTTGTATCAGAGCCTAGTCTTTCAATAAAACCTTTTGAAATCAAGAAATTGTGCTTCTTGCAGAAGGGGGAGACGAACTCTAGATAACAGGGATTCCATAGTCTGACAAAATCAAAAAGAGTCCAGTAGCACCTTTAAGACTAACCAATTTTATTTTAGCATAAGCTTTCGAGAATCAAGTTCTTATGCTATTGCCTAAGATTTCAGTTTCCATGCCAACCTGGCCTACTGAACTGGGTAAGCATGTGTGCCATTTAGTCTTCAAGGATGAAGTATGCTGAGAAAGCATGTTCTGGATGGGGAAGAAAGGGTGTGAGAGAATCCTAGGGAAGAAGTACAGCAGCTCAAACACTCTCCAGTTCAGCTCATGTTCTGCTCACCAGTCACATGCAAAGAGCTGATATTTTGGTGAGCAGTTCAGCAGTTTGCAGGCAGTCCAAGCCTGCTCATCAGGTTACTTTTCCTGTATCCAAACAATATAGTACAATACAGCAACCTTTCTAGTTTCTCACCTCCCCCTACAGAGGTATCATCACTATATACCACTTGGCATATGATTATATTAATAGTGAACAAATCAGGCAGCCAGTAATGATCAACAAATACTATTTTTTAAAAAAAATCTTACTGTATAGTGTATGTTTATGCCCATATTATTGAGATTATTTTGTATCTCCTCATTTTCACACAAATTTATTGGAATCCATCCCCCCCCCCTGTCATTTAATCATTTGACCCAACCATTCAGGATTGTGGTGAAGAATCAATTTCGCCTACTGCTCAAATGCAAAAGCACCTTCAAGGCAGAAGGAACTCAAACTCCAAGATCACAAGGAAAGAAAACTGTCCTACACAGTCACCAAGATGTTCAGTTGCTCTTTGATTTGAACAGTGGTGAGGCATTAGACAAGGACATCCAAAGATCACCTCATGAGTGATCAAAGCTGTTAAACATGGTGTGCTGAATGAAACTCGGGAATCCTTAGGAGGAAGTGTCATTGCTTTGAGAGATTGCTATAGATATTTTGACTCTTATCCAATAGGGATATTTTGACATCCAATAGGGCCTTCAACAAGTAGAATTGTTGGTTGAAGCTATTCAACCAGTAAATACGGGAATCGAAGTAGGAGGCTGCTTTCTGTTTGATTACTGCTGTGTTGTGACTTAAGAGCACTGGAGGTGTTTGTAATTCTCTTTGAATCCTACAGAACAAGAGAAAATTGGTACAAAATATTGTAGAAAATAAATAGACCTTGGGGCAGGATAGGATCATTTAACCCTCTTAAGAAAGGATTTTTTAACTTCTTACACAAACAGGAAACATATATACTCAGTAAATGAAAGGTGTTATTTTCCAAATACTCATTAAAATGAAGAAGTAATGTAAATGCCCATTGCATTAAGTCACTGAGGAAACCTATCCACTACATAAGAGGTAGGAATACATTCAATTGTTTCAGGAGTTTAATCTAAAATAATTACAAAGATTTCTTATTTCATGATGCTTCTGAAGTCACTTCTATTTGAAAACAGCAAAGGGAGAATGACCATGAAAGGGTTATGATATGTAGTTCAAGTGCAAGCATTTTTGGAATTCCTTTGTAAATACGAATATATGAAAGGAATATATGAAAGGGATGAGCTAGAAGTAGCTCAGCACATCCGTTGACCATGGTTCATAGCTCCCAACATGCTGTCTTGGTTTTATAAATTAGAAATCTTGTCATCTTATCAGCGAGATCACAAAAATTGTGGCAAACTTTATCTGTTAAGTGAACCTTAATAACCCAAACTTTAAGAAAATTACACTCAGAAACACTTCACAGAGTTGTAGCCAGTAGCAGATAAGATTCTTTCTTTTTCTCATTCCTTTCCTTCTCTCAAAGTGTTTTTAACCCTCTCCACAGAATCATGAAAATTTAGATCTAGGGTAGCCTTTCACACCAAAGCAATGAATAATGATGTCAATGCTTTTACTAGAAAAATGCCTTTTGGCAGAATTTTCAATGGCTTTTTAACAGCAGAATACCTCCCTTAATTTCAAAATTAAAGCAAAATCTATTATGAAAATATTGACTAATTTTAATTACACATTGGCACAGTATCCTTGGAAAGATATTTGTTACTACAATTTAACTTTGTGTAATGTAATACAAATACTCCCATTTATCAAAAATGAAGCATGCACGCCTGGAGAACCTTAAGGTCCTGAAAAGTGTTGAAAAGTTATATAAGTAGACTAGCAAAACCATGACTGCTTACACTGGGTTCATGGATTTAAGCCATGGGCCAGTTTGCCTCAGTCCACAAGAATTCAAATGTGGCATGAGACCTGATTGGTGGCTCTAGCAAGGCTTCACTAATCAAGGTTGAGTAGCAGGAGACTTTTCTTGTTGCACCTTTCCCCCAACAGGCTTTAGCTGCTGTGATCTTCCCACCTTCCCTTTGAAAGGTATCAAGGGACTGGCTGATTGCCTATTGGGGCTGTTGGATTTGGGGGAGGGGGTGTTTCCACCTAATTGGCAGAAGTGAGGTCCTTTTTTCATTTGCTCTGCGATGAAAGTATTGGTGAAAGAAGTTATTGAAATAGACCTGGTTTAAAAAACTGGTTAGGCCACAACTAGTTTGGCAGGAATAGGGATGGTTGTTCAGGATAGGTAGGGTTAATCGACAAATACCCTGAGGCATCATAGGGATGGGGTGTGTGTCCAGAACAGGCCATCACATGCTGTGCAGCTGGGCGACACTGTGAATGAGCACCCTTGGTGCTGAGAAGCATCACTCAAATCTGATAGGTGCCTTATAACCCATCACGGGAGGTGGATGAAGCTGGGTACCTCTCGGCACAGGACAGCTGTGCATGTTAGGATAAACAAGGTGATCGAAATCACCGGCTGTGTTTGGAGCTAGAGTGGACTTGCCAAGTGGGCACTCAAAGAGGATGCCCGTCTTCAAATAGTCAGCTTCTAAGTGATGATGGAGATCAGCAAATTAAAGTTCAATGTTTAAATAAAGAAACAAACTAGTTGACCTCACATAATTTGTACCTGTGTAATTATTTGTCTCGTATCATATTTGGCGGTGCTGGGGCAAAATGCTGCTAATATTTAAACACTCCTTATTTACAATGTTAATTGTCTCACTTTCCACTATAGTAAAATCCGGTCTGAGACACCCAAGGTAACTGCTTCTTTTGTGAGCTGTTTTTTCCCGTCAGGTGTATTTGGCAAACAGATGTGGGAAGGTAAGGGGATAGCCATGGCAAAATATTTGCAGTCTGGAACCACGGAACACTGATTCGGCCAGAAATATGGGCAAGGGTAGAACAGAATAAGGTTGCCAGGTCCCCTTACCCTCCCAGAGAGGGTGGGGCTGGCAGTTACCTTAATGGACTTCTTGAGCACCCGAAGCACAGGTGTACTCCCAGCAGAGCGTGATGATATCCAGAAGTGACATCATCGTGCTTGTGGCAGGTATGCTTTTGTCCTTCACAGGGGTCAATTTGGGCCCCTGTGAAGAGCGGGAGCACGCCCGTCCCTGGGCATGGCGACATCCCAAGCCTATTCCCTGGACCTTTCCCTCCCACTGACCAGGTGAGTGGCAGAGGAGGCAGAGGCTGGGAGTGGGGCATCCCAGCCCTCACCAGGGACCTGGAAGCCCTAGAACAGAGAGAAGATATGCAGCTCCCCCACACACACCATACACACACACACACCAAAGCAGAACCAACACACCTCTCTGCTTTTAACAGATTTTTAATGTGTAAGAAGGCAGATTGGTAATAAACAGGGATGGGGAAAGAAGTGTGAATGTGAAACAACTTCAAACACAATTTCCAAACAAATTGTGATCCAAACAGAAGAGTGACTGAGCATCCCTGCTGTAAACCAATAAAATAATAATTTTAAAAATCAAACTCATATCTGCAGCTCAAGTGTTCTCACAGAAACAGATCTTTCCCTAGTCTCCAGTTACATCTTATAGGCAAAAGGTTAAATTTTTCAAAGGTGTCAGGACGTGTCAGGGGAGGGGGAGGGGAGAAAGATCCATGACCTAAGCACCTTCCATTTGTGATTCATACACTCCAATTCATACTGCATAACCCGTCCACTCTGGTGGTTTTGTGTCCTCCTCATTGGGCAATTAAAAACAAGTGAATGGCTCACTGAATCCTAAAATCTTCCACGTAAAAACTATCAGGAAAATGAGCCCAGAAACAGAAGTACTGACAGCATCATTATCCAAGCGAAATCAGCAGTTTCTATAACTTGTGGTATTTTGATTCCTGCCATTTTGTCTTGAAGAACAAATTGCTAACAAATTGGATTGCAGCCTCCAAGAAGAAGTAAAAGCTCTGCTCTTCTTAGGAGAAGATTCTTAGCTCTTGATCTAGAGTAATGGAGACATGATGTTGGTTAGGCCTACATCATGTCAGCCTAACCTTATCTCCTTTTTCAATAGAGTGTCTACTTTGGTGGATCAGGGGAATGCTGTTGACATAGTTTATCTTGATTTCAGTAAGGTTTTTGATAAGTTCCACATAATATTCTTGTTGACAAGTGGATTTGTTATTGGTTGACAGATTGTACCCAAAAAGTGCTTGTAAATGTTTCTTCAGCCTCTTGGAGGGGAGTGACAAGTGGAGTGCCTCAGGGATCCATCCTGAGTTGTTCAATATCTTTGTATATGAATGAATAGAGGGGGTGCTCATTAAATATGCAGATGAAACTAAAATTAGGAGGGTAGCTAATACAGTAGAAGTTAGAATCAAGATTCAGGATGTTCTTGACAGGATGAAAAACTGGTCTAAAACTAAGAAAATGAATTTCAACAGAGATATATGTAAAATTCTGCATTAAGGTAGCAAAAAAATTAAATGCATAATTATAGGTTGAGTTAGACTTTTCTTCACAGTAGTACCTATGAAAAGGATCTATGAGTCTCAGTAGATCATACACTGAACATGAGTCAGCAGTGTGATGCAGTAGCTAAAAAGGCAAATGCAATTTTGAGCTGCATCAACAAAAGTATACCGTCTAGATCATGTGAAGCGATGGTATCACTTGCTCTAGTTAGGCCTTATTTGGAGTACTATGTTCAATCTTACACTTTCAGCCAATCAGAGGTTTTAAAGAAGGATTTTTGATTCTATAAGGTCCTTCATTTGTGTGAACTATTTTACTGTATAGGGGCATCCCTGCTAGACAGGAGAAAAGGCTTTTTTGTACCCTCTGCCAAGGCTGCATAATTTTCTCCAGCAGGCAGCTTGCCTGCTTAACTGACTAGAATGGTACAGATGCTGAAGCTCTAACAGGAAATATACCAAGGCTATGATTCCCTTCTTGGTATCTGGTGATAGGCAGCCAGTCTTCCTGCTCTGCAAGGAACAGATGCTTTGCTTGTGCACACTGGCAGGCAGCAGGGACTGCAGAGATCAGGGAACTAGAGGCTAAAGTCCAAGCATTCATTTATATCGAAAATGTTATGCCCTCCCTCTATATAACCTGCTTGAGATGGTTCATAAAATATAATAAAAACGCAAAACAAAAGTTTTTAACAATTAAAAACCCAATGTTAAAAACTCAGCCAGAGCATAAAACTGTACAAAATGTGAAGCAACTTGAAATATCTCATTATGTCTCCATCTCTGGTTGCCAGTTGCCTCATTGTATCAGGTGGGGACAGAGAGCAGAATTTGAGAGGAAGATGTTAGCTAGTGGGCTAGACAGTATGAGAGGCGGCAGTCCTTCAAGTGCATTGACCCTGAGCTATTTAGGGCTTGCCCCATCCAGCAGAGGAGTGGACAGAAGCAGTAGGATTTACCCACCTCTGACTTTCCCCTATTATCACTGTCCAGTTTGGTGTAGTGGTTAAGAGCAATAGGACTCTAATCTGGAGAACTGGGTTTGATTCCCCACTCCTCTGCTTGAAGCCAGCTGGGTGACCTTTGGTCAGACACACCTTCTTGGAGCTCTCTCAGTCTCACCTACTTCACAGGATGATTGTTGTAAGGATAATAACACACTTTGCAAACTGTTCTGAGTGGGTGTTAAGCTGTCCTGAAGGGTGGTATATAAATCAAATATTATTATTATTATTATTATTATTATTATTATTATTATTATTATTAATCTGCCAAAATTGCTGCTTCTTGGGGAGAGCAAACTGCCAGGAATCACATGCAGCAGGAGAAAGATATGTTTAAATGAAATTAAAGTATGCAGATGAGGGCATCTAAGCCTACTTCTTATTTCAACCATACCTTACCTTGCTGCTTTGCAGTGCAATGAAGTACCACCACCAAAAATGGGCATGGCCTTCCATACTGGAGGAAGTTGAAGGAGAAATGTGATGCCTTTTCTTTACTCACCTACATATCATGGAAGCTTGGTTTAGGAAGGTTAAAGTCACAAATATACATTACATCTGCTGGTTCAGCTCAGGATAAGTTATACCATTTGATGTTCTTATAAATCCATGCCGTCAGTGTTATTTCAAGCATTTTCATACAGCCTTATAGGAAGTGTTCCCCATTTAATGACCCGATCCCCCCATGACCACTGGTAGAATTGACTTCTCCTTCTGCACAGATGCAAAACTCCCTGCAAGAAAACTCCACCATTGTAAGGAAACAAAACTCCACTATAGCTACTGCACAGATATAAAGCTGTTCGACAGCCATTCAATGTGGACAGGGGAACAGATTGGATGTTTGGCTCAGAGGTAATTGAAGCTGTCCAACAAAGTATATATCAGACTATCAAATGTATTCTCTGCATCTTTAATTACATCCTTTGTGGATCAGCTAGAATCTGCCTACAAAGAATACCCGTTCTACCCTGGGAGAGTACAAAAGTAGGCAATGCGTTTTAAATACAATCGTTATTTCAGAAGGCAAAATCACAGAAAATTCTTTAAATGGGTTTTATTATGCAATGCACTCAGAGAGACTAACAATCATTTCCATAACTTGTCAAAAATAAAATTATTTCCATATAGATAAACATCCAGTAGCAGATGCCAACCCATTGTACGTTGCTAGATGCCAGTGGTTGGCTGCCCTTTTTAAATATAAATACCTCATGCTGTCTCTCTTCTGCTTTTAAACCAAACTCTTTTTCCTCTTCAAGAAACAAATGATTGTGAATTCACCATACAAAGGCCTGGAAGGTATACATAAATGCTTTGAAACTAGCTTGCAACCCACACAAAGCTGCTGCCACACTGAATATGGACTGAGAGGATCCATTATTAAAAGAGGGATCAAACCCAGCTGCAATTACACCCAGTTAATCCCCTCAAAACAGTGAGGTATTTCTTCACCCACAGCAATTATTTGCTCAGGGTTGAAAACAACAACCATATAGAACAAATTAAAATTTTACCTTCAGATGCTCCCTCAATTGTTATGCACTGGGTTCCTTTTAGTCCCTGTCTAAAGACAAAGCGCTGTTTCCTATCCCTTCAGATCATCGCCCCCACAAAACAGGGATAAAAAAATCTTTAAATAGATGTAAATTCAGTTTTATTATGTTTCTCTCCAGATATGAAGACCATTCAAAGCAGCTGTGATCTCATAAGCTTTCTAACTAAAAAGGCTGAGCAAAGATCAGCTGTTCTTAAAGTATGTCAGCATTGTCACCTGAGGGTGTGTTTGTGTGTGTATGTGTGTGTTTGTATATTTGCGTGTGTACGCATGCATGCTAATATCCAATGACCACTACAGGATACAAAGTGCTAGTTTAGACTATTTTAAGTTCATTCTTCACATGTTAAAATTAGCTCAGTAAGGTTGTAGGTTCCTAAAATATACAAAAAGCACAAAGGTTGTGAAATTCTCCAAATACAAGACTGAGAAAGGGGGCTGGGGGGGAACCATGCCAACTTTTATTTATTTCTTATATAAGTATAAGCAATTTAGTCCTTCCCTCCAAATATAGGCAGATTAGATGAGTTAGACAGTAGTCAATTCATTTTGCATAGGAATGGCTCATTAAAAAAAAAAGTCCCACATTTGTATTGTGCTCCGATTGGACAGTGCACAAAATGAATTTACTGTGTCACTCCGAGATGTAGCAGGACTAATGAGGGGAAGGAGAGTGTAGGGGTGGTGTGGGTAAATCTAGAGAATATTCATTCCCCTCCACTGGAATAGCTCATGAAACGGAGGTGTCTCTCATTATGTATGTGTCTCGGGAGCTTTCTTTAATATTTTAATAAATAACAACATCAGCCCAACAAGAAATTAATGAATAGTATCATTAATAATGAGCTAGAGTCTTGTAGTGATAGGATAGATATTAAATTGAACCACTGTGGTGCTATCTCTAGAGACTTGGGATTTTTCCAGCGGCAAACAAGGCAGCTGAACGAAGCAGCCACCGCTCTGTGCCAACAGCTTTTACAACAGGTTGAGAGTAATAAAAGAGGATTTTCTGCACGATAAAGTTAAGCCCTAGAAAATCTGCTGGTGTCGATCGGTGTGAAAAGTACTGCCAAACGTGATCCTTAATTAAACTTTAATTAAGATAAAGCTTCTCTCTCTCTCTCTCTTTTTAAAAAGGAATAGGAGAAGCAGAGAGGGCGTCAGCTACTTCGCCATCACTAAGTTCTGCCCTAAAATAATTCTATATTAAACCACGGAAAAGTGTGTTCAAATAACATTAAATCCACTACAGCCAGGAAACTCAGAGTTAAGTCAGAAGCTGCATCCTTAATTCACCCCTTTGTCTCGAGGTGTATTACAGCTTGTGATATCCAAGATCAGCCACAATTTGAAGCCTCTAAAGTAATGGGGAGAGTTAGGGGGGAGGGGGGAGGGGGGAGAGTCAGGCACTCACGTCCGGATTGCCTTACTTTTGTGAGTTCTAATCACTCACTGAAGAGTGTTTCCAATACATTTTCCTTCAGTGTGGTTTTGTTCCTGTTTAGAAGAAAAATGGCTACCCTTTATTATATTGCCACATAGGAAACAGTAACAGTCCCTGCTTAATTTATCAACATACCATGTGGTAAATATTGGGTTCTCAGTTCGGGAATCCTTCAGTCTAAACTGAGCACAACATCAGAAGATGGTAAAAATACAGTCTTTACTTGGGGCAATTCTTGCACCCTTAATTCTTTCTTCGGTAATCTAAACATGCTTTAGTTCTTCTATCATGATAGCAGGGGGTGTAAGTTCAGTGACAGAGCATCAGTTTTGCATGCGGAAGGTCCCAGGTTCAATCCCTGGCATCTCCAATTTTAAAAAGGGTCAGCTGGAGATATGAAAGACCTCTCTTTACCTGATACTCTGGAGAACCACAGCCGGTCAGAGCAGACAATACTGATCTTGACAGACCAATGGTCTGATGCAATAAAGAAGCTGAGTGTGTTCATGTATTATTAGTTCATAGGTGGCCAGCCTGCAATACAGGTGCCACAATGTACCAGACACTGGCAAGCTCATATGGAAGTCTGTAATTGCAAACAAGCTTCTGCTTGTCTCTCCTGTCCTGTGGCTCATTTGTCTGGAGTAAAATACCAGGGGAGGCATACTGTGGTGTACACTCTCCTACTTTGTATTTCCATGACCATAATTTCATACCTAATATATTCCTTTCTCCTCCTTCCATTTCCTTCCCCATATAAACCACTTGCTCAAATCCCAGCCAAAGTTTTGCCAGGTCACCCTGGCAACAGGTGGGAGGGCAGTCTTTACCGAGCTCAATCTTTGCATGCACAGCAAGTGCACTCCAAGCTGGGGTGTGATCATGTTACTTCTGGAAGTGACATCATCACTCTGCTCCCCTTTTGGGGGCTGAAATTGGTGCTATGCCACAGGAGCACTTCTGTGGCCAGCGCAATGACATCACTTCCAGAAGTGACACCATCATGCCCAGCTGGGGAAAGTGCACACCGCCTGTTTACATGGGTTGCCTACTGGGGGCGATTGCTAAGCGGCTTTCCTCTTCCCGATGATCACCTGTGATCGGCAGGCAAAGGAGCAAACTGCTGAGACTTTGGCCACCACTGGTGGACATCTGGCAAGCCTACTCACCCATCTATTTCCAGTTGTGAAATATTAATTACATCCCCACGATAAGACTCTCCAAATTACAGAGATGCTGCACTCCTCAATAGAGGATAAGATGGATCCTAACTAAAATTAAGAACTCTCAGAAACTCACACACAGTTATATGTTTGGGAGAGGGGTTTAATAAAATGAAGCGGAGAAATAAAAGCCACTCTGTGTACAAGTAATCCAGGGTACAGAATGGACACTGTAGCATCAACAGCATCGTTGCTCACCATGCTCTCTTCCATAAGTGCTATGCCAAGGATGCTTTAAGTACAATACGACTCCGGCAGGCCATTAATTTCTGGTGAAGTAGAGACACTACTGAATTTAAAGTCCCCATTATTTTGACACGAAAAATCTCAGCTTCCTTTTTGCTTTTCCCTAGTGTGAATCAAACACAGGGGCATTTTGCACCATTTTCTGTTTCCTCACAGTAATTTTTTCCTTTTAAATTTACTCAGTTTTTAACATTCATTTGGCTTCAACTGCATACAAATGGCAAAACACTATTTTAAAATGTTGTGAAAGAAAAACAAATTGGTGCATCAGCAACAAAAAATGAAGGGAGGCTCGAAAGAATATTCAGAAACAGAAAGAGAGAACAGGATATCTATACTTCCAGAAGACAAAGCTCTCCGAGTCCTGCTTCCATGTACCTGCACTGGATTTTCTGGAGCAATCTGCAAATCAAACTGTGACACTTGCGATACAAACTAGGCATACTTCGAAGTGAGTTCAATGGGATTTACTCCCATGTTTAAGATTGCAACCTCAAGCTGTTACGTAGTAAACTTTCTTAAATAAATATACTTAAAATACAATAAACTAACACCAGAGGAAAATTACAGGAAGCTGTAATTGGAGATTTGAAATAATCGAAGTAAATGTGACAAATCCCAATTATTAAGTATGGTGACATGATCTGAAGTGTTGCATTATGTCATCTCTGTGGAGTATTGTTGATTAAAACCAGAGATTACAATTACAAGAAACTAATTACAGTATTGTTACAGATTGTTTTGGAGACCTGGGCAGATGAAAAGCATTCTTTTTTGTTTCTTAGCATCCCAAATTTCCAGAGGCTCCAGTACAATCTATTCAAGCCACCATTTAGTTTGTAATTTTACCCATCACTTGAGATCACGTTTTTCATCTTTATATAATAGAGCCATATTAATGTATCTCCAAAGATTTCCAGTGGAGTAATGCAGCAGGAGGAAGGAGATGGATTAGTCATGAGTAGAGATGGGCACAAAACGAACCACAGAACAAAATTCCGTACAGAATGGCCGGTTCATTTGCACCGGAACAAACAAATTTTCGGAGTTTCACAGACCCCGCACCTGTTTCTGGCAGCAGGAGAAAGAGGCTGTCAGTTTCACAGCCCCCAGCTGGAACCGGCATGGGGTCTGTGAAACTGACAGCCTGGGCAGCAGGAGAATGAGGCTGTCAGTTTCACAGACCCCATGCAGGGTTCAGCCAATGGGCTGAAACCGGCACAAGGTCTGTGAAACTGACAGCTCCTTTCTCCTGCTGCCCAGGCAGCTGTTTCAAACACCCCGCACCGGCTTCAGCAGCCAGTGCAGGGCAGTTGAAATGCACAAACCAATTCCTGAACTGGGAAAAGGTTGGAAGTTTGTGGTTTGTGGAATGCTACAAACCACAAAATACCTTGGTTCCGAGGTTTTTTGGCTTGTGCCCATGTCTAGTCATGAGCCTTTTGACATTTAGATTACAATTTTTCAGATGTAGAACACTGCAACTTCAAATGCACCAAAGCAAACTAGAGATACTTGAACACTTTCTGGTTTGGCCTACCAATTGTGCACCGGCTAGGAATAGGCAGCCAATTGTTCAATGGTTCATTTGCTGTTTGCTAACAATTCAAGCCTATTTGTGAATTATTTTTCAAGTTTTCAAGCTGTAAAGTGTAGTGCAATTAGGCATGTTTTCACTGTATGTGATCCATCAATTAATTGTATAAACAAAAAGTCCCCAATGTGGTGCCATGGGCACAGCTGCACCCAGCAATACCTTTTCTGGTACCTGCCAAGTGTTTCTAGAAAGTGGGTATGGTCAAGTGGGGCTTTTGAAAAACATGGCTGCTGATTGACCATTGGAGTATTGATTGGCCATTGGAGTATTGATTGGCTGTGCAGATTTTTAAAAACATTGCTCTGGCAGAAACTGCTTCCATCGTATAAGGATCTTCACTGTGTGACTGAAGGTAAGCTGTAGCAGCCATTTTGCGGCAGCCATATTGTTGCTGTAACCACCACACTGTGTCTGAGTCCACAGGCTCAACAAAAGTTGGGGACCACTGGTATAAAAAGACTCTGAATAAATCAATTAACTGGTGTTCATAAATAAACATTCAGTTTTAAAAGAAAAGTCTTACCGCTTGGTTTCATTTGTGTGTGTGTGGTACCCCCAAGTCATAGCTGACTTATGGAGACACCTGATGGGATTTTTATGGCAAAGACTATCAGAGGTGGTTTGCCATTGCCTGCCTCTGCAACTCTGATCTTCATTGGAGGTCTTTCATCCAATTACTAACCAAGGCCAACACTGCTTAGCTTCTGAGATCTGACGAGGTTTCATTTAAGTATATATTGATATTATTTCACACATGTGCATTTCTGCACAATCTTATGGGATAGAAAGTCTTGGATAGAATTAAGCTCACTCGCTGTGTTGATGCAAAAGCCCCCACAAAATCACCCATAAATGAAATTCTACAGAGCTTTTTTCTGGGAAAAGAGGTGGTGGAACTCAGAGGTATAGCGTGGGTTGCCAGCACCCGGGGCAACTCCTGGCAGGAGATGGCAGCTCTGGTACCACTCCCGGGACCACAGGGTGCAGCCACCCCCAGGGGTCTCCCACAATTCGGGCCCACTCACCTCCCTGCCCCTTACCTGGCAGCAACGTTCCCTCTAAGCAGTGCAGTGTTCTGAGCCAGAAATCTACTTTGTGAGCAGCAACTTGCACATTTTTAGCATGCCTTTTCCAAAACCAGAATCCATTTGATTAAAAGACTTTTGAATTAGATTGTCTGAGGCATTGGTACTGGGTGCCATCAATATGTTGATGACACCCACTTATGCATGTGGTTCTTAAAAACTTAGGCCTCAGTAAAGTTGGTTAGTCTTAAAGATGCTACTGGACTTTTAACTGTTTTGCAATTACAGACTAACACGCCTAATTCCTCTGGATGTTAAAGAGTGCATCTGTAATATATGGAATTCACTGCCATATGATGTGGCAACTGCTAGAGGGTATTAGGGATTTTAAAAATTATTAGATAAATGTGTGGATGAAAGGTGTATTCACAGTTATTTTAGCATAAGAGTTAACAGGACCATGTATAGGGGCAGTGTACGACCTGAGTCCAGACCAGGACAACCCAGGCTAGTCTGATCTTAGATCTCAGAAGCTAAGTAGGTGATCCCTCCAGGGTTGTTTCGCATAGGCAGGTAATGGCAAACCACCTCTGCACATTTCTTGCCTTAAAAACCTTGCAGGGTTGCTATTTATTTTATTTTATTTGCACTATTTATAGTCA
This sequence comes from Eublepharis macularius, assembly GCF_028583425.1. Classification (NCBI taxonomy): domain Eukaryota; kingdom Metazoa; phylum Chordata; class Lepidosauria; order Squamata; family Eublepharidae; genus Eublepharis; species Eublepharis macularius. The sequence goes on from NC_072791.1 coordinate 188,767,928, forward strand.
GCCTTTCTCACTGAGACTCAAGGTACATTTCACAGTGTAAGTCAATACAATCAACAGAATGGGGCATTCAATAAAAATACAATAGGGAATGGGTTGCAGAAATTTGAAAACAACTAGAAGTTGGATACAGTGCTGAAAGTGTTAAGAAACAAGATTTACACCAGGGTAATAATGTAGGGCAGACTTGACTGAGGGCGGGGGGGGGGGAGATACAGCTTGAGTTTCAGGAGCTGGAAGCAGACACCCTCAACCTCCACCCTCTCCGGGTGCCAGACCCCAAATCTTCATGAATTTTCCTACCTGGAGCTGGCAATCCTAAAGCATGTGAGCCAGCCTAGGCCAGGATACACTATGTAGCTGACTGCCCACCTGTACTCGGCTGCCTGTACACCGCTGCTGACTCCTCCAGCTCCTGTAGCTACAGTAGAGAGGACGCTCAGCCGCCCACCCACCGTTGTCACCTCCTCCAGCTCCTAGCACTGGGATGGAGAGGCTGCGGGCCTGGCAGAGAGGCCACATGGCACCTGCCCACTGCTGTCTCCACCTCCAGCTCCTGGTGCTGGGATGGAGAGGCCATGCGGGCTCCTGCCCACCCCGCCACCTCCTCCAGCTCCCAGCATCGAGAGGTGCCAGAACTGCATTCTGGCAGAAAAAAAGCCCTGAAATTCTACCACCACAAAGAAATGAAACTCCACAATCATAGTTACTACGCAGCTGCAAAGCTATTCAACAACTATTCAGTGCAGTCACTGAGCAGGTGAACAGATTCGATGTTCAGTTCACAGGAGATTGTGGCTGTCAAATAAGATGTTGAACTATTGGATGTATTCAGTGCAAAATTCATGGCAACTCTAAGCAAAACTGGAAGCACACAAAAAGAAGAGAGATAGTAACAGAAAAGTAGTAGTAAAGAATTTCTAGGTCTGAATTCAACATTATTTAGGAACATTGCTGGAGTCACAAGTCAGTTGTGATTTGATGGCACTTCACACACACACAGGAACATTATTAGAAAATAGGTAAGTACTATCACAAAGAATTCATTTTTTCAGCATCTGTTGGTATGGAAATGTCTCCTTTCCTTGGTTCCACTAATCTGACCACACTATAACTCCAGGACTAGACTACTACTCTATGCAGGATTGCCCTTTAAGATGATTCAGATAAGTGCTTGACTGTTTGTCACAGCTCAAACTTGGCAGCATAATGCTCCTGACTTGAAGTAATTTGACTGGTTATCTATATGCTTCCAGATTCAACTTGTGGTGTTGTTGTTGAGCTTTAAAGCCCCACCCAACATGGGACTGCCTACTTGAACCATCTTTCCCTCCAATGAGCCTGTGTGCCAACTTTGGAGTTCTCGCCCTTAAAGTTGACTAGACCACTGTTAAGTTTTATTTGTTTTTGGCTATGGCAGTAGCTTTTGGAATGCTTTCCCTGAGGAAATAAACAAACTGTGGTTTCATAAAGATGTCATTATGTTTATGTCATTTAAATGGGCATTTAGTGGCACCAAAGTTTACAGGGATGTGCTCCTAAGAAACCACAGTATTTTTCAGATTTGTGTATCAGGAAGGGCACAAATATCAGTATTCAGTGGTATCTGTGTACCAGTGGGTATTTGGGGGAGGGGGGGGAACAGTGCTGGAAAATGGTCCCAGCCCCACAAAGGAGGAAGGGAAGAAGGAGCCAGAGACAGCCAGACCTACAGCTCTGCTATCCTTGGGTCAGGTGAGACTCACACCAGCTGCAAGCTACCTTCCCATTGCTTGGGCAGACTGCTAAAAGGAAAAAAAAACCCAAACCTAGAATCCTTTAAATGTCAGCCCTGAATATTCTGAGAAAGATGTGGGATCTGGATACCAATATTCCCAAACAGAGTTCTGGATACCAAAAGATACCTGGTAACACTGATATGGCATTTGGGGGGCATATGTTCAGACTGGATATATCCAAGTTTACCTCCCTAAAAGATTACAAGGATTTGTATGCTGTGGCAGTGGTTTACTGGTGGTAGAGTTCATTATTGTTGCATTCTTTTGTGATTTGTATCAATTCTTTAGGTAGAATCTATGCGCATTTAGATCATTAGTATTTATCAAGAGTGAAATATCAGAACCAGAAATATCTGGCAGTGCTGTTTGCACTATCAGATATTGCCAATTTGACCCTGAAAATATTAGGCATTTTATCAGGTTAGCAATACTGATTGACCACCTCTAGTAATGAGGAAATTAGTCGTGTCAATGAACACTACCTTCCAATTGTCTAATTTCTCCTGGATGCACACTTTTAAAAAAATGGAACAGTATACAAAACTTTTCAGTCAACAACTTAAGCAGTTCTTGAATATGCATTCCACTTGAGACAACTACTTAGCACAGCAGCCAGAAAGCTGAACTGGGAACCGGTAAGTGCCAGGTTTAGGTTCTATTTCTGCCATGAACTCGCTAAATAGCCTTAGATAAGCTGCTCTTCATATGACTCAGCTTCCCCCATCCACTGTAAGTAGTTGGCCCTGGCCTCCACCATATTTCTTAACTTGTTTGATAGCTGCCTGTGATATAAAAATCACAGGCCCCTGGATTAATGCAGCCTGATCTGAAGCAAGGGGAATTCCAGCCAGAGTTGCTGAGTCTCACCCAGGAGATCAAGCATGAATAGGACATTCATGCTAATGCAGAGGAACCACGGTGATTGTATTTATGGCCTTCCCAGCTGCGGGCATGAGCTGTGATAAGATAGGGTCTTGTTGAGTCACCCCTCTTAGCGCATTCTGATACCCTCCTTCTGTGATGAAATACCCACCCAAAGATCGAGGAGCAATCAATTAGCACTGATAAGATTATAATTTGTTCCTGGGAAGATGCCGTCCATATCTATATTCATCAACTCAGCTCTGGGGAGATTCATTAGCAAACTGCCCCTTTGTGAGGCAGCAGGAGAGACTTTGCATGTCTTTTCACACACCTTGGTAGCAAGTAATCAAAAGTAATCAAACCTTGGTAATTCCCAGGAACTGACATTTAGGGTCTTTGTTCCAACAGCTGAAGGCTGCTTCCCAGCCTGAGGACTCATTTTGCCCTATAAGAACCAGGGCTCATGCCCCATTCAAACTGCACACTTTCTAGATCCAAGTGCTGCTCCCTTAGGGTTGGTCTCCCTAAGACTCTCTTTCCTGGCCAAGAACATGTGACATTTGAAGCTCCTCTTCTGTAGACTACCCTACTCTCCAGATAGGTAATGATCGCACTGAAATCCTTCAAATCTATTACAATTTCATCCCTGCTTTTCCTAGGCATCTTGTGAGTTTGTGAACAATTTCTTGTGCGTGTGTAGGAGTTTTCCCCTTTTAATAAAAATACTTTTTTATTCAAGATCACCGGTCTCGTTTGCCTCCTTGGGGAAGAGACCCCGTAAATACTAGTGGAGATATCCCATTGTTACCCCTCTTTCATAGCCTTCTTCCTTGCTGCTAATTCCATTTACTCACAAGGAGATCTATTCCTGGTAACTCCGCTATATTCAATAGTGGGGGAAAAATAATATAGATTTACCTTTGAAAACTGATTATGGAAATAATATGTGTGGAACTACTTTGAATACGCAAAAGCTCTATATAAATGCTAAGAATGATCATTAATAGATTTGTGTGTGGTAAGTGGACAATTTCTTCTCAGCCACAACAATCTTGTTTGGGGGGAGATTTCCAAGTAATCTATATAAATAATAGCCTCACATTTTGGCAAAGTCAACAGTTATATAACTTCAGAGTACACTTTAATAACATTTCTCTAATATAGATTTTAATTTCAGGCATGTCCATGGAAGACTCTGCATAACACTGCCGTCAACTTCCAACAGTAGAAATAAGAAGAAAGGGTGCTCTCTTGCCAAACAGCTAATATTCAGCAGGAGATCTGTAAAGCTGCTGAATATCATAATGATTGCATTAATATTTTTATTGAAGTGTATTATTAATTAGGATATAATGAAATAGCTGGGTGGCCTTTCCATCTAACATCCAGGAGTTAAAATTTCAAAGATTTACTGAAGTCAACTGTGCCAATCAGGGAAGAGTGGCTCAGAAATGGATGTTTGCAAAGCTGGTCTTCTTTTGTTCCTAAAGCTAAACTCAGCTCTATCAATTGCTGTTACTATTTTGGCTCTAGGCACACCTTTCAAGAATTCCTAATAAGCAGGGGAGAAGACTTCCCGTATATACATTTACACTCCTGATTCATATAGCTATAAATGGCATAGAGAAAATTTATTCATTTATTTGCCAAAAAACATATTGCCCCTTCTCCAAGAATCTGCTTGAGGCAGCTTACCTAACAAAAATAATAAAAACAAAACATTTTAAAACATTAAAATCCAGCATTAAAAACCCATCCCAGCATAAAAACATATGCCATAAAAACAGACCACTGACAGCTTAAAATAACAGTTTCCATACTAAAATAATGTTAAAAGATCGATCCCTTAATTAAAAGCCTGGGTGAACAGAAATGTTTTGACCTAGCACCCAAAGAAAGCAACGGAGAGAAGGGCTTCCCACAATTGTGGTGCGGCTACTAAAAAGGGTTTCTCTGGTTGTCATCTTCCTCACTTCTGGACTTGGGGACACTGAGAGCAGGGCTTATGAGGCAGATCTTAACTAGAGAGCTGGACAGTATAGTAGGAGTACCCTGGCCCCAAGCTAAGCTTGCCAACCTCCAGGTGGTGGCTGGAAATCTCCCAGAATTACGACTGATCTCCAGGTGACAGTGATCTGTTCTCCTGAAGAAAATGGCTGCTCTGGACAGTGGACTCTATAGGATTATAAACTGCTGGGCTCCAGTCCCCTCCCCAATCCCCCCCTTCCCCAAGCTCCACTCTCAAAATTTCCAGGTATTTCCCTACCTGGAGCTGGCAACCCTACCCCAAGCCATTAAGGCTTTAATGGAACCAGCACTTCGAATTGTGCATTTAAAAAATGGGAGGCCTTGGGGTGATATGACCCTGTAATCCCTTCCCTGACAATAGCCTGGCTGCTGCATTTTGGATGAGCTGAAGTTTCCAAACCATTTTTAAAGGTAGCCACCTCACCCTCCATAAAGCACATTACAGTAATAATAGAAAACAATGAAGCCATATTAGTGAATTGATCCAGATTTTGTTCACCCACCAAGGTCCACAGCAGTAAATAAATGTAGCCCTTTTGCCACTGGTTTCCTTTCTTTGTGATAATTTAACAGCCAGTCATTCCACCTGAGGCTGCTAGTAGTAATGTTAAATCATATAATGCTGCTACTTTTTTTCTTCTTTAGAGATTGCTTTGAGAGCTTTTAAAAAAGAACTAGTATCTTTGGTTAGCTGTCCTGGGGAAAACTGTCTCATCTTTCTTGGGACAGTTCCTAAGGTCATAATTATTTGTTACAGTACATAAGCTGAACATAGAAAGAGGACAGTTGTCAAAGAACTTCGGGCAGAATCTTGTACTTGAACACACAATTTCGAACACTTCTGTTTCCCATAGTAGAAGACCTTAATCATAATTCTTTAATAAAGAATTATTTAATAAAGTCCATAATGGAAATTCCCTTTAGAGTTCTTATTTTGTGGGTATCACATTCACAGATAATTAAAACCACATCTCTCTGTGGGACCTTCCTTCCAACCTTTTCATTTCTCATCCTCAAACTTACATACCACACCCCTAGAGTCCTTTGGGAAGTCCATACTTTTCTTTTTAACCTGGCATCTGAAAGGGCCATTGGATCTGATGTGTGCATAGTTATTCCCACTTCATCAGTGGAACTATGTTCAACCAAAGTCAAAAGCTGCAACAACCTACTGGGTAAAAGAGTAGTAACCCAGTCAGGATTAGACATGGGCACGAACAGCATTACGAATGGGAAAAAACCATGAACAGCCCGTTCGTCTGTTCATGAACAAGCCGTTTGTGAGGCTCCATTCTAAACGAACAAGTGGTCGTTGCAAGCCTCGTTGGTTGCCTTCGTCAGCCATTCGTCAAGCCAGACAGTCTGGGGCCTTTCAATCAATTCCCCTGGTAACGGCAGGGACTGAACTCTGTCTGAACTCCTTCTGGCTTTAACCCTTCAAGGTACTTCCAGCAGAGAGTCCCGTTTTTGCCACTGTGAAGAGTAAATGACAACAAAGGGAAGGACCAAGGGATCATGCCTTTCCTGGGGGGCAATCTCTCTGAAAGTTGGGGGGTATTCGGAGGACAGTGAGGACTATGTCCCCTGCAAATTTGGTGGGTATTGGACATTGGGAAGGTCAGTTTGTAACAAAGTAGCTGCCTTCCAACAGGCAGTTTCGTTTTTGCCACTGCGAACAGAAAATGACAGCAATGGGGGGGACACATGGATCATGCCTTTCCCAGGATGCAATCTCTCTGAAACTTAGGGGGTCTTCGGAGGACAGTGAGGACTATGTCCCCTGCAAATTTGGTGGGTATTGGACATTGGGAAGGTCAGTTTGTAACCCCTCAAAGTAGCTTCCACCAGAGAGTCCCATTTTTGCCACTGTGAAGCAAAAATGGCAAAGGGAATGACCCATGGATCATGCCTTTCCTGGGGTGAAATCTCTGAAACTTGGGGGGTCTTCAGCGGACAGTGAGGACTATGTCCCCTGCAAATTTGGTGGGTATTGGACATTGGGAAGGTCAGTTTGTGGGGTGTTTAAAGGGCCCTGCCCTTTGCATGTGGCAGGAAAGGGCCTTTTAAACTATCAGCTGGCAGGTGGCAGGGGGGAATTCCCCCTGCCATCTGCCAGCTGATAGTTTAAAGGGACCTTTAAGGGGCCACGAACAATGAACAATGAACATGTTTGTGAACAGGATCATGTTCGTTACTGTTCGTTGTTCGTTGTTCATGGATGGCAACGAACAATGAACAGCTTGTTCAGGGTTTTTTTCCTGTTTGTGCCCATGTCTAGTCAGGATACTGATAGTGCCATCCAAAGTAGAGTCACATCCTTCTAAGTCCATGTCTAGAACAGCTCAGCTAATTAAGTGCACCTGGTGCTTGTGCTCAGACTAGGTGGCCTTGAGAGACAGAAAGCTTTGCTTTCTGCACATCTTCTGTCTCAGCTCTCTGATACCTTGATATCATACTGAGCTCTGATTGGTCGATTATGTTTTAAAAGCTAGCTCTTTATGTGTTTTTTTTCCTTCTCCTGACACAGTCCAGCCCAGGGGTAGGCCGTGAGTATGAGCACCTGAACCACCGGAGTGTGCAAGTTAGTTAGTCATTGTCTAGTTAGTTAGCTTTTAGCCAGATTCGTGTGAAATGTTTTTTTTCCCTTTGCCGTTGCTTCTGCCTTGAGAGTAGCTATTGCTGTCTTCCAAGCACTCTCTTAACTTAATAAATAACTACCTTTGTTTCATGCCTGTGTCTGACTTACTGTGTGCAAGATCCCCCAGATAAAGAACCCGGAGACTAGTGAGTCTCAAAGCAAATAAGCTTGTTCAACCTCCCTGAAAGGCTGCTACGAGTTGAGTGGCTGTGGTCAGCACTCAGAACAGTAGCCAAAGGTGGGGGGAGGGGTGAACTCCTAGACAGTCCACTAAGGTCAATGGGGTTAGAAGGTGTAAATAACTACTTGCTTGATCATCTATTACAAGCAGGAATCATTTTCAAGTGACCAAACAGGGCAGATTTTATGAAGCAGTCCTTTTTCTTTTGGGCTGTCAGTGTACCGCAATGACTAGTGTCGCTGCAAACACGGTGGTAAACATGCTTGGCTAGCAAATATGCCATTTTTTACAGCCATAACCACTCACAAGACAAGCACTGGATATCCTTGCCTCACCACCATCTGACTCAAACAGCTGCAGAGTGGCCTTTGTGACTATGTAGTAGCTGTGGTGGTCAAAGATCATTTTCTTCTCTCTTGCAGGAGCGTTTGCATTTCGGAAGTAGGTAAAACCAATTTGTCCTCAAGTTCATGAATGGTCAAAGTAATTCAACAATGCATGGGAGCATACTAAGACTCCCGTAAGGCTGTGCAAAAACATTTATGCACCAAATAATCTTGATGATAATATGGAATTGCTTGCTTGATGAGACTTCTTAAAAAAAAACACTATATTTTTAAAGAAACACTATATTTTTACAATCATTGGCTGACTGAGCAATCTGCTCATGTTTCATTTTTACAATTGTCTTTCTGAGTGGTGTGTCACAACGACAGGGTTGTGAGGGAGAGGGCAAACTACTACTCCCATCACACTGTGTGACAATGCTCGTGCATGAAATACTGCTAATTACACTGAACTATTATCTTTAAATATATATATTAAAAAACTCTAACAAGCTCACACTGCTAACAAACTGTCAAACTGTTCAACTGAAAATTGTTTCCCTGCTTATGACCAGCAAACACAATATGAGCCAAACTGACAGATGTTTGACCATTCCTACAAATAACTAACATAAACATGTGTCAACAGGTAACCACCACGTGCTTCAGTCACGTCTGAAAGTTATACTTCCCTAAACATGACCTTTAATAGAATTGTCCCACTTGAATTCCTGATTCCAAGTATGTATAGGATATCACTATAGAACACACACCTCACAGCACAAATGTCAAAACAAAAAAGAAGCAAAATCACTAAATCTGCCCTTCCACAGGTAACCTGGAAAAGTCTTAATTTATGAACTGCAATACCCAACTTCAAGCAAGCAACCCAAAAAACTGGATTCTCAATAGCTATAACTATTAAACCGAAATCATCCAATTCTGATATACACATTTTAAATGGAAAAGCATGCAAACATAGGAGGTTTTTAATCCATATTGAGCAACATTCTGTGCTCATGGATATAAATTACTTTTCCTGCCCTACATCTGTATTTAATCAGGATACCACCGCTTAATGAGAAAATGGTTCATTTTAGGCTTTTATATGCAAGATCCTAAGGTTCCCTCCTCAGCGATTACATTTAGCAACTCCCTCTCGCTGCCTGGAAGCACAGGCAGTTTTTCCATAATAAAAACTGGATTAGCATGTATCAGGAAGCGACACCACCAGCTGTCACTTTGAAATCAGACCACTCTCTCTTATGTTGGGAGATGATAATAGATAAACCAATAAATGACAAGCGGTTTTCCCGTATTTATCTTATAAGTGACTAAAACAAGCTAGCATCTCCTCTACTCTTATAATAAAGCAAAATAAAAAAGGGTAAAAGAATCACGCTGGAGTACCTTTTGAAAAAGCTATGCACACATTGGTATAGGAAAACACAGCGTGGCACTCTTTACTTTTTACGTGTTCCTGCCTTCTGTCTCCATTACATCCAGACTTATATTTCATCTTAATACAAAACTCTTTATGTAGAGAAGAATTTTTGGTTTAATTGGATCATATTTAAGGTCCTCCGAAAACCAGAGCACTTCTGTCTCATTTCAGCCACTTAATTTTTAACCTCTTACTTCTGGCATTTGTAAATGAGTGGACTTGATTGGCAATTAAAACAACCCTTCTGCACGAGTCAACATATAATACCTGCATTTTCAAAGAAAAGGAGCTGCTTGCAAAAGAGCGCTTTCATTCTGAGAACATTCATGAACAAGAAGCTGTTACTGACCCTCTGTTTTCTGAGACCCTCAGCTCAGTTTATGCTATTCCGAATATGATGTACACAGTTCCAAAACAGACCTTTTCAGAGATTACATTAACACAGCTGTAGGAGACCAGCATCTGCATGTATCAGCCACTCATGCTACCCTGAGGTAGCATAATGGTTACAAGGCTGGTCTGTGAATCAGCACTCTGCTGGTTCAAATCCCAGGACAGGGCTGTTGGTGGTACATCTTCCTGGGGCCCCAAAGAGCTATATTCAAATTTTCTGTCTATATCCTCATAATTGTAAATAGGGATTTGTAATATGACTAGCATTCATGTTCCCTGAAGAGTATAAGAAAAGGACTAAAAACCACAAAAGTCATTTCAGTCTGTACTGGCTCTTGGTACTTTGCTTCACTTTCACGTACTTCTATGGATCACTAATGTTAGTATCACTGTCAATAACTCCCATGATACTTTGTCATGCAAACACCAGAATAGAAGATAATTGTACTGATGTTATATGCCAAGTAGCTTTATGAAAGACATAGTAAAAATATTTCATATTTTCATAAACTCATTGAGCTTTTTGGCAAATTTCAATTGATATCAAACCGATTTGTTTAACCAAAATTGCAATTTGAATCATAAGTCAAATCTGAGAATTTATTTCACTGAATAACTGTTTCAATATAGCCCACGCAAACCCAGGGCTTTTTTTCTGGGAAAAGAGGTGGTGGAACTCAGTTGGTTGCCCTCGGAGAAAATGGTCACATGGCTGGTGGCCCTGCCCCCTGATCTCCAGACACAGGGGAGTTTAGATTGCCCTCCACGCCACCGAGCAGCACAGAGGGCAATCTAAGCTCCCCTCTGTCTGGAGATCAGAAGGCGGGGCCACCAGCCATGTGACCATTTTCAAGAGGTTCCGGAACTCCATTCCCCTGCGTTCCTGCTGAAAAAAAGCCCTGTGCAAACCTATATTTCCTGAAGTTGGAATTGCCTTCAAACTGATTTCAACAAGTCCTCAAAAATGTTCCACTGTATTTGCAAATAAATGTCATTGGGAATATCATGTTGGATAAACCACCCAAGTGGAAGCAACCCTTTCTAATATCCTTAAAATTTTATTTGAGATGTTTGCAATGCATTTTAGCAAAGAATCTCAAGGCAAATGTATGTTTTATATTAGTGCATGTATATTTCGTGTCTCCCACTTATGAAGTCTGCTCTGGAGTGGACCATATAGCCATGTTTTTCAGATCAAGACAGATCTGGCTTGCTTTTCAGTGGGAAGGAAGCCATTTTTATAAAAAAAAACCTTTTCATCAACAGTTTCAAAAGCCTTTTCATTAAGCTGGAAGCAGCCTTTTTTTGCAGGAAAAAGAAAAATAAGTGAAAACAATACCGCTTGGTCAAAAGAGAGGAGGTGGGGAAGGTCAAAGGGTAAATTCCACTTGCAACACTCAGCGTTGTGGGCTGACTTGAGCTCCTGATGTTCAGCACTATTTGGATTCTAGAGAGGCTGGTTTTAAGAAAGCAACAACGTTCATGTAGGTGTGCAGAAGAAAAAGAAGCAGAAAGTGCTGTAAATAGTCATTCATCAATGGGTAATGAGTGTGCGCTACATTGGTTCATAAATTTTGTTGTTCTCTTTTAGGACAGGCCTCTTGTTCAAAGATTTCCTTTGTTTGTATGGCATGTGGGCAGAAGAGGCAGTGGTGAAGTACAAGGTTATGAAGGAATTTGCTTGTTATTTTTCCTTTATTTGGGAAAATGTTTTAACTGTTCACAAAAACACAGAGAGCCAAGAAAGAAAGCCCCGTAACTCTTGTGGCTTCTCTAACCCAAAATCCTTTGAAAGCACTATGAATATTGGTTGACGTTCACAATAAAATTAGGAAGTACTAAAAATACTAAACAGAAGACTTAAATGGATTCTGAGAGGGACACTAGTATTGGAATTACTGCTTTCTATGATGTATTTACAATAAGACAGTTGAATTTACAGAATAAGAGATGCACAGGATATTGCCTGACATGTGACTTCATTGTCCTAAATTCTTAAAACAATGGGCAAATCCACACACCCTTGGAGCGTCCCAGTGGTGCGCTAAATGTTCGCTAAACACCCTGAAGTATAACGTCTTTCTAGCACGATTTCAGAAATTGCGCTAGAAAGATGCTATACTTCCGGGTGTTTAGTGAACATTTAGCGCAATGCCGGGACACGCCGAGGGCGTGTGGATTTGCCCAATATGTTATTTACATGTGAAAAAGACTGATCACACACAAGTGATCATTTATGACATCTGGCAACTCAATCACACTGCTTTTTTCAAAGAGGCTGTCGCACTCTGGCCAGGGCGCATGTGCCGGCTGTCAGCTGGGCAGGTCAGCTCACCCGTGGGTTGGCAGGCTAGTAATGAGGCAGTCCTTTCAAGCAAGAGTCAGAGTCAGCGGTCCAGGTTAATTCCAAAGAAGGCAGTCCGAACAAGGAGCAGGCAGGCATGGGGTCTGAAGCAAAGCCAAGGTCGGTATCCAGGAGATCAGTCCAACGAGGAGCAAGGTTCAAGGCAGGGTGCAAGGCTTCCAGGAGCAAGGCTCAGGTCACGAGGCAGGCTAGGTTGCTTCCACGCTGCGCTCTGCTCAGCGTCTCCCTTTTATACTCCTCCCTGGTTGGGAGAGCGAGGGGCAGGTGTTCCCTCTTCCTCTGATTGAGTCGCCTCATTCTCCAGGGTCAGTTCCACCCAACGCTGTTCTTGCAGGCGCACGCTCCTGTGTCTCTCCCACACAGCCGCTCTTGCCTGGGTCTTCCGTCTAGTAGCTGGCTCGGGTGACTTGGCCCTTCCCACAGCTGATGTCACATTTCGCCTGCTCTCTGCCTCTGGCAGCTTCTTCCAAGCTTCCCAGCTGTGCTTCCTGCTGCTCTGCCCCAGGCTCTCTCGGCATCGCAGCAGGCTCTGGTTTTGGTACCTCTGGCCCTAAGTCTGGCTCCGCTGGCTCCTCATCCTCTAAAGAGGACTCACTGGCAGGTAATAATATGCCAGACCAACCTTGACCAGGCTGGCTCACAACAGAGGCAGTTCCAAAATTCAGGGTCAAGTCATTGTGTAATACTATGAATAATAAACATGCACCATTTTAAAGCACTCATTTCTTACTCTTTAAATAAAAAAGCCTGTTTTAAGTTATTTCAAACATTACAAAGTATTAGATTAAATGCAAATGTAATCCAGCTGAAAGTCCAATTGGAAAACATCTAAACTCACAACAGGCTGCCACCAATTTACTCGTAAGATTGCCATGAATCACTAGAAAATGGCAAACTACTTTTTAGTCATCAGTAGCAGGAGTCCCGTGGCACAGAGTGGTAAGCTGCAGTACTGCAGCCCAAGCTCTGTTCACGACCTGAGTTCGATCCTGGCGGAAGCCGGGTTCAGGTAGCTGGCTCAACCTTGACTCAGCCTTCCATCCTTCTGAGGTCAATAAACTGAGTACCCAGTTTCCTGGGGGTAAAGTGTAGATGACTGGAGAATGCAATGGCAACCCACCCTGTAAAAAGTCTGCCAAGAAAACATCGTGATGCAATGTCCCCCCATGGTCAGTAATAACTCAGTGCTTGCACAGGGGACTTCCTTTACGTACATAGCATGGGCTATATTGCTTGCTATAGTAGGCCTTTACTAGAGCTTTTTTAGGCTGTTCTATTCCCTTTACCCAAATCTCATCCTTATGAAGTACAAAGATGTGATTTTCATCTGCTATCCCAAGACATTTATTTCCAAGAGGGACAAGAGGTCAATACACTCTGTCAACCAAAAACAGAGTGAGCAGGGTTTGCAACCTCCAGTTAGGACCTCTTCTCAATCTCTTGGAAATTCAACTGATCTCCAAACTACAAAGATCAGTTCCCCTGGAGAAAATGGCTGCTTTAGAGGGTGAAGTCTATGGAATTATACTCCACTAAAGTCCCTCTTCTCCCCAAACCCTGTCCTCCTCAGGTGCCACCCCCAAAAACCTCCAGGGATTTCCCAACTTGTAGCTGCAAACCCTAAGAATGAGTCAATTAAAAAACAATGTTTCAGAGCCTCCTTCACTTTTGGAAACTCTCATTGAATCTATGCAAAAAACAAAACCTACAATATTTGTTTATAAATATTTGATATTGGTTAATAAATATGACATATAGAATTTTAGGAACAAATGGAATAAGGAGTTAGAACAACCAGTTTTGCCAAAGCAATGAGATAAGGCCTTAAATGCTATAGCAGTTACTTCTGTGGATCTTAAGCTGTGACTTACTCAGCAACAAAAAAAAAATGTTTAGCATATGTTGGACACCAAAGTACCTTTATAATGAAGGACTAAGAACAGTGTCTAATTGCTGGAACTGTAGTTTACAGGGCATATTTCTTAAGTATATGCTGTGGCTATGGCACAATTTAACATGGCACAATTTAAGCCCCCACTACTGAGTATTCACGCCGATCAGCACTATGGGGGCTCCTAGCATTCTGCACTGCACAACCTGGAGGTGATTTGGTATCTGCTTTCTCATTCCAGATGAGTTGAGAAGTGTCTGTTTCAAGCCACCTTTTGTGGGGTCTGGAACTGATGTCACTTTTTAAAAACATTTCAGAGCATGTGTAGTGACACTGCAATGTTGGAGCTCAGTTTGTTTCACCACCACCCCCATCTCCCTGTCCCTGTTTTCACTGATTGGGCAGTCTTGTGCCCACCAGTTTTTTTATTTTTGAACATGAGCCTCAGTTGTAAAGAAAGGAAATAAAAAAGTAAACCCAAAAGTGATCAGTAGGGAACATGGATTGCCATCAGAGAACAGGGTGCACATTGTGCTTAAAGCAGTAGAATACAGGAATGTCTCACAGCGTTGTGACTCTCCCCTGCTTAAAAAAGGGTGGGGATTGGATCCTCATTTGCTTGGGGCTTGTTTTAGGCTTCTCCTAATGCCAAGGAGGAAAAAAATAAAGACGTGTGTGGAGAGGTGGGAAGGGAGTGGTTTCTGCAGCCATCTGAGAGAGGAGGATGCAGTACTATGATCCTTCTCTAAAAACTTCCCTGTGTGCTAGATTTAGAATTTACAAATCAGAAGGAATATAAGTGCAGTAACATTCCAAAGTTACTGCACCTTTCGAAAAAGAGGCATTACATTCATAGAAGAGGCATTACATTCTTGTGATTATGAAACAAAGTTAATTTTTAGTTTCCTGTTATACATGCAGCAAGAGAACATTTATTCAAAGCACTATGCTCCAATACCTTTTTTATACAAAAAGTAAATAAAAACAAATCCTTGGGTGATCTTAAAACAAACAATGTACTGGATAAAAATCAAACTCTCAAAAGCATGGAAGAGAACTACAGCTGAGAATGGGTAATTTGCAGAATGAAAGTTGATTGCGTAAAGCAGGTTGTTTTTCTGACTGCTGTATGAAACCAAATAGCTTTGTGCGCTTATTTCTTGCCCAAATGTGCCTCTGCTTCCAGAAAAGGACGCTGACTTTGTCCCCTGAGCAGTGAATAGCCTTGCACTCAGACTTTCAGAGAGCATTTGACAAAAGTTCCACATCAGAGATTAAGGTCTTTGTACAGAGATTGAGGTCTAAGAAAAGGAAGGAAGCGGAATGGACATAAATGCAACATAAAATGGATTGAACATCCACTAAAGGGCACGGAAGGGGGGACAGTCATAAATAAATCTTTTCAGGCTGGAAGAAAGGTAACTGGAGGGATATCACTGGGCTATCAAGAGTGGCCCTTGAATTATTTTACAGGGTTTTTTTTAAAATGGGGAGAACTGAACTGATAATCTACTAGGCTTCATTGTTCCCTTCACCCTTATGTCTGTATGATTTAAGAATAAATCTAATGAAATTAAGGCAAAATGAACAGAGGTATAGTGTAAATATAAATGAAAAGTAAGGTGCTATAGCTATGTACAGAAGATAATCTTTTCGGAGCAATGGGAAAACTCCCCACAACCCACCCCATTAAATATGCTCCCATTGGCCAAGCACCAAAGCCACGCCCACAGATTACAAGTTGTTCCAAGGAATGGAGCATTGATCAACATTCCCATACTAAAACTTCCAAAATAGTAATCAAAGATGGGAGTCAACAGTAACCCATTGCAAACTGCATTGGCTACAGGTCTCCTCTTCCTCCTCCTCCTCCTCCTATTTTATTTAGCATGAACACTAAAATCCGATGTCCCTGCTGCCTTCAAAGTTGTTTAAAATTGTTTTCCCCCCTCTGTACCAGTGATTAATTGTGCCTGGCTTCCTGTTGCCTGTTAATTGTTTTATACAAGAGGATGATAATATAAGCAATAAGGTTTTATTAATGTTCCAATCAAATATATTGAAGCACATATGTGTTAAATACAAGAGCATTAAACAGGTGATTTTTCTTAAAAGAGCATTAGGTTTTAAGCATTGATCCCTGTTTATTAATCTGGGTTCTGCAAAATGATAAGCATTTGTTTAGATTGTCTGTAATAAAGGAAAGCTTATTTGCTAGAATATAGACATTACATCTGCAGAGAGCATTCAGATCCCCGTAGACACTGATGTGGACAAAGAGGTTTTCGTCTAGTTTGGCACATGTTTTGCTTAATTCCATCGTGTATTTAAAATAAAATATTCACTCTCAACCATGCCTCAAACAGGACTTTTCTCAGCCAGAATATTTTCAAGGCTGTTACGAGAAGATGAAAATCAAATGCAAGTGGCAATTTCAATGAAAACTCTTAACCTCTGTGGCAAAATGCCTCTTTTAAGAGGATTTTTTAAAAATCAAGGGTAAGATGTGAATATGAATAATTTCAAGGGGAAGCTCCTTCTCTATGAACTAGGAGCTCTGCGAACTAGGAGGCACCCCAGTATTACTGAACTCAGTAGATAATATTAAAGTCTAACAATCCCACCAGGGTTTTAATGTGATCAGATCAAAGCTCTCTCTCTCCCTCTCTCTCTGTCTGCAAAAAGTGCCATAAAAATAACACTGCACTTCTCTATGGTATTTTTCATCAGGAGATCTCAGAGTGCTTTTCAAGTATTGAATAATTAAGCTTCAAATTATCCCATGTGTTAAGTAAGCCAACCGAAACGCAGCTCACCAGTTCTGTACAATATAACACGACAAAGCTGTAGGCTGAGGAACTAAACAGCATACTTTCTGGAAAGGAAACAATGGAACAATCACAGCTGCAACTTAACGCAGCTTTGAACAAGTATCTTTCAGCTATGAACTTTTTTACATGAAAGAAAAGGGAAAGGGGGGGGACCAAATTTATTTGTAATAATATAGTTCTTCATTCCATGGCAGCAAAATGCAGAATTGTGGCTTCTTTTGTCTGGTGTAATAAACAGAGGCATGCTAGCCTACAATTGTGGGAATGATGCTCCAAGCTGGTAATCCCTAGTAGAACACCTCTGGATACTGTAGTATCCACCAACTGGTGTGTCCATTTGCTTCTACAATAAAGCAAATGGGGTGGCCAAACTTGCTTAATGTAAGAGCCACATAGAATAAACGTCAGATGTTTGAGAGCCGCAAGACATAATGCATTGAAGTTACTTCAGATGAAGAGGTGGGTTTGGAGGAGAGTGCTGAAAATGACATCACCAGAAGGGGTGGGGTTTTGGTGCAAGATGCTGGAAGTGATGCCATCAGAAGGGGTGGAGGTTGGGAAGAGCCATCACTTGGCCTTTGACTTGGAAGTGAAATCACAAAAGTGATGTCACATTCTTGCTAGGCTTCATCCCCAAAGTCCCCAGGTAATTTCTGAGTCAGACCTGGCAACCTCAACATTTTTACTAAATATATGAAAGTCATGGAAAGAAAGAAGGAAGGAAAAAAGGAAAAGGGAGGGAAAGACATGGAAAGAAACAAGGAAAGAAGGAAAGGGAGGGAGGGAAAAACATGAAAAAGGAGGAAAGGGGGGGGAAGGAGGGAGGGAAATAAACTAAAATAAAATGTATGGCCACGGCGATACTCAGAGACCACCGGGAGCCGCACAATATGTCTAGAAGAGCCACATGTGGCTCCCGAGCAGTGTTCCCGCTAATGTGAGCACGTGAGCAATCGCTCACAGATTCTGACTCCTCACAGCTTCTCAGATGTAGCTCACAGATACTAACCCTCAGGCAGCCCCGCCCTCCCAGTCAGCCAGCATCTGCAGGTGGGCCCTATAGGGATGGAGCAGGGATGGAGCCCCATCTCCTCCCTTCCTGGATGTGGCTGGTTTGGCCCCCAAGGTGGTGCCAGAGAGCGCCTCCAGCCACTGCTGGCTCTCTAGCTGGGGAACAGAGCAGAGCTGAGTGATTGGGTCTGACCTGGATCATGCAGCCTGAAATCGCTAGGATCTCCTCAGCCCCAGAGAGCTGAGGAGAGGAGGTAACATCTCAGCCGCCACCATGGTGAAAGCATCATTTAACTTGGCCTTGATGCAGAAGAAGGCTGAAGAAGCCTTCTCATTGACTCACAAAAGTGAGTGCCGTTGCGTGTCTGCTTTATTTTGGAGCAACAGACTAATACAACTACCCCTTTGTAATCAGCATGGACATATCCATTTTTATACAGAAGTATACTTTGATTTTTGTGGCCCTTTCACCTAATGGCTTTTATTGTTAAATTGTTTTGATTGTAATCAAAACAATTTGATTGTAATTTTTTTTTTAAAGGAGGTGCACTCAAAACTTTAATGGAAGTTGTTTTGGCTCACAAAGTAGATTTTTAGCTCACAACACTGCAAAGCTTAGAGGGAACATTGCGTCCCGAGCCACAGTTTGGTCACCCCTGGTATAGAGGTAGTACTGGGTTTCTTCATCCACATTAGCATAAGGAGGTGCTTTAGAAAAACTTTGCTGCATATGTCCATTCGGAAGCATCCACTTCTATCATAGGATTCATGGCCTGAACCTCCCAACATTTTGAAATTGGTCCACTCCCCTGTGGCTACTTGTGGTGGCACCCCATCTTCAATGTTCTACAAGTGCTCACAGGTTTATCAAACTTGGGGACCCCTGTGCTAGACAATCATTCAAATGTACAGCTAATGACAAGTCTCCCCTTTGTAGGGGAGCTTTTCAAGAGAGTAGGGGCAGCCTGATTCTAGACATTTATGAACAATGAAGATTATCTAGATCCATTTCAATACAGAAATCCATCCTCTTAGAAAGGAAGGTGTATTCACAGATTATCTACTAATAATTTGCAACCACTGAGATAACATTCTGAGCCATCAACATAACAAGGTTTTCTTCAGCTAGCAGAATTCAAGTTAGAAGAAAAACGCTGTATAAATAGCTATATTCTTACTGCCCGTTGAAAGATTTCTAAAACGATACAAAGTCCAAAATTCCCCTTTCCAAAGGCATCTAAGAAAATCTGGAGAAAGACTGGAAGGTGGAAGGGAGAAGTGATAAGGAATAAATGTGTAGCTTTCTCATGGTGCCCCAAGCTGCTCCACTCTTGTACGTCTATAGAGAGCTGAAGAAGGACAACCCAATCCAGTCAAGGTGGCATGGCCTCAGGGGATACATCTAGGGCAGGGCAAGCCTCCAGAAGGATGGAGAAGGCCAGGGGGGCCCTGGACCCTGAGAAGGAGCTCTCCTGCCTGAACATAGCAATTGCCTCCAACAGACCTCCTGGCCCCTCTTAGGACCTTTTTACCTAGGACAAGCCAGTAAAGTCAAGAAGGCTCCTACATATTGCCTATAGTTCATTAGGAAAAGTAAAAACACTCTATTTGAAACATCACTGCTTTCTCGGCTTACTTTATTATTGAAAACCATGGTTATAACACACCCTTACTTGAGGGAGGGGTACAGTACTTTACAAGATCATTGGCCATTTTGGTGGCTGCTCCCACCCCCTGGAACAGCCTCCCAGAAGAGGTACATGTTGCTTCTTCTCTGGGTGGGTTTAGGATGTCATGTAAGATAGTGTTATTCAGTATGTGTTTGGCAATTGAGATTTGGGCCACTGTGATGCTTTCAACATCATTGCTGATACATTATTTACTGATACCCTATATTGACTTACTAGTTTGGTTGCTTAGGTTGTCAAGGGCTTGAAGATTTTATAGATGTACTGGGGGGTATTTTTATTATGGCGTTTTATTATTTTGTTCTCCTGATGATTTTTATGGTTAAACCCTTTGTATGTAGAAGTAGGTATATAATTTTTAAGACAAATGACCAAAAATTCATCTCTAACTGAACATATAAAACAGCAATGATTAGAAGAACTCATAAAAATTACCAGTATTTGAGTTGAACCAACAAACATCCATATCCTAACATTGGGGGACTTCATTTCTGTTTTACAGCATTCGGAAGACTGGAGTCTTGGGCTGAATCCACACACCCGCAGAGCATCCCAGCGCTGCGCTAAATGTTCGCTAAACACCCAGAAGTGTAGCGTCTTTCTAGCGTGATTCAGAAATCGCACTAGAACGACGCTATACTTCTGGGTGTTTAGCGAACATTTAGCGCAACGCCGGGACGCTCCACGGGTGTGTGGATTCAGCCCTGTTGTCTGGGTTAAACTTCAGTTTAATTAGATCTCGTCTAACACACATTACTAATTAAACTGAAGTTTAACCCAGACAACAAGTGCTGTTGGTAAGTGGTTCAGTTGTGGTGATATTTGACCCATCTGAGATGGAGCTGTCTAGGAGCTGCTGTAGCACAGTGGTTAAGTGGGTGGGCTGCGCATCAGCACTCTAGGAGTTCAAATTCCACTACTGCCATGAGCTTAGCAGGTGGCCTCGGGTAAGCTCAAGGTGGCCTTGGGTAAGCCTTTCAGGCCCAGCTCCCCAGCTGTATTGTGGGGATTATAATAACACCACTGACTTTGTTCACTAGTCTGAGTGAGGCATTAATCTGTCTAGAAGAGCAGTATGTAAGCCTTGTTGTTGTTGCTGTTGTTGTTATCTCCTTTAAGAATCAAGTTAAGCTTGGGAACAGTTTTAGATCTAGCCTAGCATCTGCTCTATGATGCATCTTTTTTAAAACTTGGGTTGTGGTATCAGCTGTGGTTCCTCTTGGATAAAGACAGACTTGACAGTTATCCATTCTCTGGTAACTTCAATGTTAGATTACTGGAATGTATTGTATGGGGCTGCCATTGCAGTCAACTTGAAAACCAGATGGTTCAGAATATAGAGCCAGCTTGTTATCTAGGGCCAATGAGTGCATTTAGCTGTTGTTAAGAGATCTTCACCACCAACTAGTTTCTTTTGGGCACAATTCAAGCTGCTGGTTTTGACCTATAAAGCTTCAAATGGCTTGGCTGCCAGGCCTCTAAAATCAAGTCCAGAGGCTCAGCTCCAACTGCAAAGTGCCTTCCGGGGCAAGGCAGATGGTAAACAGAGACACGGTTTGTGTCCTACTCAGCCAAAGTTGAAGCCTTCTTCAGCCTAAAGAATCCTTCCCATGGAGGCTTTTCTATAGTAGAATATAAGCCAAGCTATTTTTTTCCTGTTGTAATATGCACTTGTAAAGCACTCTCCACCAAGATACTTGAATGGTGCCAACTTTATTATGTTTGGGGTACAGTTACTTTCCTGTGCCTTTAGTGGTTGATTTGATGCTGCTATTTCGTTGGTTTCCGCATTTTCTCATTTTAGTTTCCAAATGGGATTGGAATTTATAAAGGGTTTATTAAATGGGTGTTTTTGTATTGTAGAAAGGGAGAACTTAAATGTTGAATTCCAGTGCATGACTGAAGGAATTAATACAGCAAACTTCCTGAAGTTCCACAGTTTTGTTTCTTGTCAATGGATGAGAGAATGTCTAATAACGCACTGGACACTGCCTTGAATTCCAGGATGTGATAATAATGCAGTAACAAAAGAAAGCCTTTTAAAGGCATCAGCTATCTCTTATCAGAATAAAAGTATTTCTAAAACCTTGGCCAGTCTCCTCAGGCAAGTTGTTACAGACCATGCTAGATTCAAAAAAGAGCAGTGGCAACCGCTTACCTTCTGAGTCAATTCCCCCGATGGTTTGTAGTAACAAATATGATACCTAACATGCAGGCTGGAGAATGGAAGAAACTGAAACTAATCATTTCATATATAAGTAAGTAGAAGAATGCTATGTAAAGAAACTCCATATTATTTATTTTATTTATTTCAAATTTCTATTCCACCCTCCCCGCTAGCGGGCTCAGGGCGAGTAAACATATTAAAATACAATAAAAATCCATACATTGAAACATTATTAAAACAGCAGTGTATTTCTATTAATACACATTTAAAACAGGATGGTGGACAGCCTTCACAGGGAGGGTTAAGATTTTATACACCCCCATTTTTCAGGCCGGCAGAGGCCCAGCCTCAGCCATATGCCTGGCAGAACAACACTGTCTTGCAGGCCCGGCAGAAGGATAGTAGGTCCTGCCAGGCCCTGATCTTAGCAGACAGAGCATTCCACCAGGTGGGAGCCAGGACTGAAAAGGCCCTGGCTCTAGTCGAGGCTAGGCAGGCCTCCTTGGGGCCAGGGACCACCAACAGCTGTTTGTCCCCTGATCGGAGTGTCCTCCGGCGAATATATGGGGGAGAGACGGTCCCGTAGATACGCTGGTCCCAGTCCACACAGGGCCTTATAGGTCAATACCAGAATCTTGAATCTGATCCGGTACTCCAGTGGCAACCAATGCAGCTCGTGTAAGATCGGTGTTATATGCGCCTTATTTGGCACTCTCGTAATAATACGCACCGCTGCATTTTGTACCAGCTGTAATCTCTGAGTCAGGCTCAAGGGCAGCCCCGCGTAGAGCTGACATACGACAAATCCTCCATGAAAAGAATTCTCAGGAGTTTTATCTTCATGGTTTTTAAAGGGATGAAGTTAGAACTTAGAAAACTACACTGAGAGTGTGATGTTTGCTTAATAAGAAGGATCTTCCTGGTGGCGTCGTCCATTAAAGCCTCTCTTTACTTTAACTTTCATAGCATGCATCCTCACTATAGCCTTCAACACCTGAAAAATTAGTGGAAGAATTTGACTGATTATACAGGCTGTTTTCCTTGTTCCACTGCTTGTTCTAAAAGGGATACTCAGCAGAACTTGCATTTTTTTCCTTTCATTTTGTGCTGTCTGCATGAGTAATTACCTCCCTGATTTCTGAGATGCAATTGAGTAGCTTCCACATTAGAAAAATCCAAAGATTGATAGAGCCATCTCTCCTAAAGGATTACTTTGCTGCTGTAATTCCACTGAGTAGGTCATAGCATAATGCTACAAAGTTAAATTTCTCCTGTTTGTAAGAGGCAGAGATATTGGTACCCATTGAAAGGCATAGGAAATGAGCTCATGAGCTTTAGGACAGGAAAGAAGTCTACATTCTTTCCAGGAGGGTGCAGAAGAGATCTGGTTGCTGAGAAGTCTTGTAGAATGTGGCTGTTCCAGAAGTGTGTAGCATATTTTCTGACTTCTCAAAGACAAAACAGCAAAAGTTTTTGGTCAATTAGCTCAGTCTTCTACAAAACGAATGTGTAAGCATTTCCTGTTTGTCGAAGAGCAAATTTTGCCATTTTTATTAGTAATTTGGGTTGCCACCTTTTTTTTCCTGGTTGGGCTCCAGGGCCTTTAAATGCAGCAGTAAAGGCAAGAAATTATATAGGTGCATGTTTTCTTTTCAATATATCATGATGGCAGGAGCTGCTTCACCTGATGAATCTCTGCTTGTCACACAGGAACATTGCTCTCCCCACTCCCCAAAAAATTAGCAACACTAAGCAGAATCAGACCTAACGATAGGAAATTGATTGAATCTCTTCAACATATGGAGGGGAAATGCCAGATTTAATAAGCTTTGGGACATTTAAAAAAATCAGCGTTTGCCCAATCCAACACCATTCATCTGTGGGAATAATTTAGGTACATGGGTATTTTAACACACAACAAATTAGTATCTTCTCTAATACACTGATTTTCATAACTAGATAGTTGTAGTTTACCAAATAAAGTTAACATTAACATTGTTTATCTTCTTACACTTTGCCATTCTATATACAGTTTATGACATCACATTTATTAAACTGAGACTTTTAATTTGTTGCAGGTGTTCTATGGAAGGTTTTGCAAACATTTAGTGTTAGGGTTTCCCCCCCCATAAAAAATCCATTTTCCAAATGTCTGAATAATGACAAAAGACCTTCTAACAGAATATTAAGGCAGGGAATTCATCTAAACATCACAAATGTAATCATAAGTAGAGCAAGCTGTAGCTGAAAGTCTGATTAATATTGGCTTGGTATAATGTTGTTGGGACGATTACTCTTGACACTCATATATATATGAGGGGAAAGGCTATATGCATGTAGCTACAATACATTAAAATGCATTTCTTTTTCTGTGAACATTCAATGTCTTGGATTTTTTTTAAAAAAAGAAATGTCTTAGGGGCCATCTTAATTAATTGCAATTTGGGAAAAGGAGATAAATATTAAAACAAATGTATTTGTTCTGCTCACCCACAAAAAATAGATTGGGGCTGTGGAAATTAAATCTTACCAAGCCTCTTGACGTAACTGACAGTTCATAACCTTTTTTAACATACCTTTAAATGTCCCTTTCTTCTAGACCAGGGACTCACTAGAGAGAGAGAGCCAAGCTACAAGTGATGAATGACACTTGAAGGGCAGACTCACGAGTATTCCTCCTTGTTCACTTGTGCTCCACTTGCACTCCAATTGACATGATCAAGTGGAGCGCAAGTGAACAGGGAGGAATACTCGTGAGTCTGTTCACTTGCCGTTCAAGTGTCATTCATCACTTCTAGCTTGGCCCAGAGTATTCTAGACCAAAGACTCTGATCTTCAGGGGAAGAAATGTTTTATGCCACAAAGCCCATCTTCCTCTCAGGAGGTCAAGCTCTATAACAACATGCACACTGCCTAGCTGTAAGAATTTTACAATTAATGGAGTATGCTAAGTGTGGCTGAGCAACTGCTAAAATATGGAATGTGCACATCTCAGAAAACAATTGTATGTTCCTTATGAATAGGCAAACTTTTACCATATCTTGATTAAATTTGATAGGGCTGGAAGGAGCTAGTTTTATTAGGTTTAGAGTCTCTAGCCAACTGGACTATCAGTTGACTATCCTTGCTCTATGTATCTTAAAGAGATACCAGCTCATGTGCAGATAGTTGGGAAGGTTCTGCTGGGTACCTTCAAATGATCAGCTGTGACAGCTCTCCCAGGATTACACAGTCAAGCTTGTATTGGGCCACCCTATGAGGATAGCCTCTAAAAAATGAAGTTTAAATGTTTACATGAATTTTAAAGATGTTTGCCTTAGTCACTAATCCCATGCAAATACTACCTGAAACCACACTATCTAAGTCTGGCCAAGCCAATGGAAGCTTTTCAAACACTAAATTCACTGGGTACAAAGGCTAGTTTGAATTATATCTTTGAAAAAATAAATTATTTGTGCTCATGAAGCCACACTATTCCCTGAGCCTTTCAGCAACCCAAATGGTGCAAGTCATAAGATGTCAACATCAAATACAACATATCAACATCAAATACAAATTTATTTTATATATCTTAAAGATATATATATATATATATATATAGGCTACCATAATCTCATCTGTTCTCGGAAGCTAAGCAGGGTCAGCACAGGTTAGTACCTGGATGGGAGGGCAAACCACCTCTGAACTTCCCTTGCCTTGAAAATCCTATAGGATTGTCATAAGTCAGCTATGAGTTGACAGCACTTTAGTGCACACAGCAATTTCAGCAAATTAATTGTTCAAACCGTCTTTCATCAACACAAGCCATATAACAAAATCATTAAAAATAATTTAAAACAAAGTAAACAAACAGCAAAAAAATTCCAGAGTATCAGGAAACTAATCTCACTATATCAGACTAATAACTGTAGAGATGAAACATGGCCATCATTGGGAAACAAGATCAAATTAACCAAAGCCAAGGCAAATTTAACTAGGTGCATAACAAAATCAGGTCTTATCCGGGTACCTAAGCACCAATAATAAAGACAGCAGGAGGACTTCTTGGGGAAGAGTATTCCAGAGAAATGGTCGGCACTGAAAAGGTTCTGTTTCTGGAATGACAACCATTCCAAGTCTCACTGAGCAGAGACAGAGAAAAGCCAAACCCAGACACCAAGCTGAGAAACAGCTCAGAAAATAAGCAAAGAATATTCTGTTCCATTCTGCCTGAGAGCTGCACAAGCAGAGTAAGCTCAGCGTTGTATAAAGATAGCCGTTGGGATGATCAAGCTGACTCATAGTGAAAGCATCAGAGCTAGCTGGTATAATTTCTATCTGTTGGAGAGTATTTACTTTCCTTGCACCAGCACTGGTTCACCAACTATAATATTCTTACTAATGGAGAAGCCCTGAGAACTACCTGCAAAAAAGCCTCAACGCCTAAGATAACTTTACTTTACTTTACTTTACTTTAATTGAATTTTTATACCGCCCATCTCCCGAAGGACTCAGGGTGGTGTACAGCAAAAGTAAAACATACAAATATAAAACACTAAGAATATAAAATAAACATATTAAATAATTTAACTCAAAACAGGACAGTTCAGTTAAAACACATTTAGGCCAGCCCCGCCTGTTGGAATAATAACGTCTTAAGGGCACGGCCCTTAAGACCCAACGGTCAAGCACAGCCAGTTCCATTATTTGCTACTTGTGATAAAGCATCCTTGTACAGATAGCATAAGTTGTCTCCTCTGGGCCCATAGCAAACTGAATGCAAGCCAGCATACACTGAGATAGCAACCAGCTGAATCAACTCTAACAGCTCCCATATTCATACGTGTTTGGGATACCTCTCCTTAGCTAATCACAATGCAGTACAAACATCTGAATTTCTAACTTTCAATTTTACAAAGTGTAAAATTGTTTCAGGTATGCTCAAACACATAAATTAAATGTACCTTTCCTCTTCCAACCACACTGAATTTGACCGTCTTGGAATTTCCCAACCTATCCAATAGACCGGGTATAGACTAGATGAACTTGCAGCATCCATTCCACATGAGAATTTATATTTAAATATCACACCTTGGGGAATAGAGGTCAAGCACTTTAGCCACCTAGTTAACTTACCTTTCCAAAGATCTGGCAAAAAATTCATGATCTGGAAAATATTGTTTACTTCAACTGATGCCCAAATTCCCCGTGTCTTTTAAAACTGTCAGGTTTCTAATAGCAATGCAAAAGATCTTAGCAAGCTAGCTGCACATTTAATTAATTGAAATTCAACCTCCCTAGATAAATCACAGATGCTCTCCATATTTAGCATGGTATCTCCTAGACAGCTGTGCTAATCTATGTAGTAACATTACCCTGTAGCTAAACATCTGGACAAAACTAAGGAAGTGAATAAATACTTCTTGATTCTGTCAGGCACATACCGCACAGGTTACACTGCAACAAGAAAAAAGAGTTATTTTAACACTAATATGTCGTTTGGTCTATAAAACCACAATAGCCTAGTTGTATAATGTATAGGCAGCAGCTGGATACTTCATCCCTGAAACCCCACTATATCAAAGCCCTCCATTTTGGTCTCCATTTTTTATAGTTTTCTAATGGGGGAAATTCCTGGTAGAGCACATGCAAAGATGACTCTGAAATGGCATCTTCTTCCATGTCGTGTTGCTGCAAAACTCTGTGTTACTTTGTCCGCACCAGTGGCAGCTAATGATATGGAGAGTAAGAAGCAAGAAAACAAGACTTTCACACACACCTCAATCTGCCACCCCAGCTATGAACAAAAGGCCAATGGGGCATAACACCCCCCCCCACACACACACACACACTTTGGACAAAGCATTTAATTCTTGCTATTATAAACAAACATCAAAGCCCAAGATCATAACATAAAGCCAGTGAATTCTGCCTAAGTAAGGACTGCAGGGTCAGGCCTTACATAACACACTGCACTTAGACAGAAGCCCTTTGGGAGCAATAACCAACAAAGCACTTTTTATTACTGCACAAGATTGGCCCAAATTGTTGCTATAAAATACATTTAAATTGCACTTACAGGTTTAGATTGAAAGTGAATGAGATACGTCACATCAGAGGAAAAAGAAGAACAGAGACAAAATAAATCCTTTTTATACAAGGTTCTCGGTTTAGTTCCCATAGAGAAGTACTCAGTAATAAAGTGTTTTATAAATCAAGGCTGGATGAATAGTTCCAATTATCCAGGGAGCATACCAGCCTTAGCAACAAATAGGGCAGTTAACCGATTAAAGAATTCTAGTTGATTAACCATTTTCCCAATTAAATAGTTAATTAATCAATCAAATTTTAATAAATGTGTGTATTACCAAATCCTCAGCATAGGTGCCTTGAAAAGAAACGGAAGTATAAGATAACTTACAATTTAACAAAACTTAAATCTATTGTTGAAAGGAAACATTGTCTTTAATATTTTCTTTTACAGTCCACACTACAGTAGCTCATGTGAAGTACCCTAAAAAAAAGTAAGTATGCTCTTTACTTATAGCATCACCAATAAAAAATTAATTCTACCGGTTAATAAACTCAAGGCTTCACTGATGAACCTACCAATCAAATCCATCTCACAGTGCTGGAGACAATGTTTTCACCAAGGATTTCCATCGACAACTGGAGATAGTGAGATCACACAGATCATAGCTCCTTATCCCAGAACTGATATTATTTCATTTTAACAACATGCTTTAATTCTAGGAACCATCATCCCCACTGGTTCAACACAAATACATTGCATAAAAGGTCTATAAAAACCAAGCCAATGAAACAAATTAATACCAGAAAAAGGGGGAGGGGGGTTGGATAAAAATCTGGCATGGGTAGAAATGAGCATCCTATTTAATGTCTCTTATGCTCTCATTTGGGTTAATTCCAGTGAGTGCAGCTAGAAATTTTCCCCTTTTGACCACATGGTAAAGTTGTCAATTATAACAATTATAAATATTGAGGAACATCCCATGAAAAACACCCTGTTGAACAGTCCTCGCACTAGAAGCAGACTGTAAAATAGCTAAAAGCACCTTAATAAAAAGTTTGGGCAAAAAAATAATAATCTTGAACTGGAATTACAACTGATCTCCAGCCTACAGAGATCAGTTTCCCTAGAGAAAATGGTAGCTTTGGAGAATGGACTCCATGACTTTATATCCTGGTGAGGTTTTTCCCTTGTCCAGACTTTGCTCCCCCTATTCTTTCACCCCCAAATCTCCAGGAATTTCCCAACCCAGAGTTGGCATACCTACAGGCAAGGGTGCCTCCAGTGAAACAAAACCCTGTCTTTGGTTGCCACTTCTGCAGGCAGGGGCACAGAGAACAGAGCTTGTAAGGAAGATCTTAACTGGTGGACTGGACAGTATGGAAGCGGGTGGTTTTCACTATCCTGACCTGAACCCATTTAGGGCCTTAAAAGATTTTAAAAAACAGAACTTTGAAATATACCTATGAACCGTTCTTATATATGATCCACTTCAGAGTATGTTAATTAAAATAACAACATTCGATTTATACACCAACCTTCAGGACAACTTAACACCCACTCAGAGCAGTTTACAATTTATGTTATTATTATCCCCACAACAATCACCCTGTGAGGTGGGTGGGGCTGAGAGAGCTCCAAGAGAGCTGTGACTGACCCAAGGTATGTTGCATCGCATATGCAGCTTCCAGCACTTTAGATTAGAGACAGGCTTCTAGCCTACTTGAATTAGCTGGCAGACCAAAACGGAGCAAAGAAAAGATGCTTCTATGGCACTGCATGGTCACTGAAGTCTTGAAAGGACTTATTGTGGTACAACAGCAGAGGAGACCTCAGCATACATCTGTAAGTCTTCAGTGAACTTGACTTCCTTTGCAGGGAAAAAAATCACAAAATGTTTAAACTGTGTGAATATATGTTGGGCAATTACTTGCCATTAAGGTCTCCAAAAAGCCCCAAGCACTAGTCTATTTGTGTGGGTTCATCTTTTCAAGAAAATGCTGAATGAGTCCTCCTAATGATTAGCTTGGCTATGTGATCCTTTCCTCACTCCCAGACCAAAAGGACCCAACAACGCTCTCTCATTCTAGCACCAGTGATTCCCTACTCAGCAATCAAACTCAGTTGGTGGCCCTGGGCCAGTCACTGTCTTGAGTGACTAGCCTACCTCACAGTGTTACCGTGAGGTAAAAATAGAGGAAGAACCATACATGCTGTCAGCGTTGCCAGGAGCCTGGAAGGCAGCCCAACAGTATGATGTCACTTCCAGGAAGAACCCAGAAGTGACATCACACCTCTCCAGATATTACCCGTAACTCAAGATTTTAAATGACCCAGTGACCATTTTTTAAAAATGTTCTCCCACAGCCACTCTGAGAGGCAGTGAGAAACAAGAGGCAGAACGGTGGATCCCCTGTCAAGGGACTGGCAACCCTGTGTGCAGCCCTACATTTCTTAGAGGAAAGACAAGATAAAAATGTTTTTTAAAAAAGAATGAAAGAAACAGATCAGATTTCATTCTATATATCAACAATATACTGCCAGGAGATACCTTTATAGTGAAATCCTGTACAGTTACTCCAGTATAAGCCCCATTGAAATCAATAGGCTTAAACTGGAGTTACTCTGTTTAGGATTGCGCTGCTAGTATCTGAAATTTAGGTGCCAACCAGTGGGAGAGGGAGGCAGCAGGGAGGCAGTGTTTTAGCAAATCTCAAAGCATCATAACAACATCACATTAGCAGCCTGTCGTCACTTCCAGGTATTTGCTGGCACAACACCACTTTTCCAACTATTTTTCCCTTGTTATGCCACTAAGTAGCAGTGGGAAGAGAAGAATGGCAGGAGGTCTCCAGAGATCTGGTCTCCCTATTGAAACATGGTATTTTCATTTAAGGTACCAAAATTGCATAATACTCTCCTGTTAGAGGTGGCTGCATTGTTACATACTTTCAGAGGATTTTTGTAAGACACTCCTGTGCCATCAAGCTTTTACAATTAGTTTTTCTTGGCTGTTGCTTCTAATTTTCTTCCATAGTGATAAACATCCAAGATGCAGATTTTATTGGCTGTTAGGTCTGATTTTTGCTTTGTGGTTCTCATTCCAGAATGACCTTCTTTGACTATGAATTTATTTATTTATTATTTATTGATATGATTTGATTTATACAGATGGGCTCAGGGCGGCTACATTCAAAAATACATTAAATAACAACATTCAAAAAATACATTAAAAGTCACAAAACCATAAAATTAATAATTTTAAGTCATTAAAATAGTCCAGGAGCAGGCTATTTAAACAAATATTGGGAGTCCATATATGGGCATAGCAGATGGCCGAGGGCAGCCACAGAAAAAGTGGTGGTCTTAGATGGAAGGACACCCGCTGGCAGTCAGCCAAAGGCCCGGCGGAACATCTCCGTTTTACAGGCCCTGCGGAACTGAAACAGGTCCCGCAGGGCCTGGATCTCCAGCAGAAGAGTGTTCCACCAGGCCGGGGCCAGGGCAGAAAAAGTCCTGGCCCTGGTTGAGGCCAGACGGATGTCCTTCGGGCCGGGGACCACCAGTTGCTTGTCTGCAGAGAACACCCTGCAGGGGACGTAATGGAAGAGGCGGTCCCGCAGGTATGCAGGTCCCAGTCCGTGAACGGCTTTAAACACCAAGGTTAACACCTTGAACCGGATCCGGAACTCCACTGGGAGCTAGTGCAGCTGGCACAGCACAGGATGAATGTGCATTCGGATTGTCGTCCCAGTAAGGACGCATGCTGCTGCATTATTTATTTATTACTTCATTTTTACCCTGCCTTTCTCCCCAATGGGGATCCAATAGCAGCTTACTTTGTTCTCTTCTCTTCCATTTGTTTTCCTCACAACAAGCCTGTAGGATAAGGTTAGGCTGAGAGGGTGCAAACAGCCCAAAGTCACCCTTGGGCCAGTCACATACTCCATGCTTCCACGGCAGATTGGGGATTCGAACCTGGGATTTCCAGATCTAGTCTGATACCCTAACCACACCACCACACTGGCTCTCTAATTAGCAGTCCTCTACTGTTTGCCTGCATTACTTCGTAAATGGCCAGAAAGGAATTATCTAGTCTGAATATCTGGAAAGGAGAGAGAAGAAAGCATTCTTCATAAATATTGCTACAATTTTAGTATTGTATTGTCGAAGGCTTTCACGGCCGGAGAACGATGGCTGTTGGGGGTTTTCCGGGCTGTATTGCCGTGTTCTTGGCATTGTAGTTCCTGACGTTTCGCCAGCAGCTGTGGCTGGCATCTTCAGAGGTGTAGCACCAAAAGACAGAGATCTCTCAGTGTCACAGTGTGGAAAAGATGTGGGTCATTTGTATCTACTCAGGAGGGGTGGGGTTGAGCTGAGTCATTCTGTAAGAGTTTCCCAGGGTGTGGAATGCTAATGGCGGGAGGCTTCACTGAGTCATTCTGTCATTCTGTCAATTTTAGTATTGTCTCAAAATGAAGTAATTTAAGATGAATCATCTATAAGAATAAAGTAATTTAAGAAATGTAAAATTTTCATATAAAATGTTTGTTTTTTCCTGAGATCCTGTGAGGCTTACTAGGCCTACATAGGCTATGAGGAGAATAAATAAAATGCCCTTGGACCACAGAATTTCCAAACTGGTCTGACCTCCCAGAATTTAAATTTAGTATAAAATTTACCTTGGTGTGGTGTATGCTTGTGTATGAGACAGATTTTATTTTCCAGACAGCTTTCTTTTCATCTCAGTATGCTGGCAATGTTCCCTGATCCTCTTATTATACAATAATCTTTTTTTGGCATTCCAATTAGTTTCATTGTTTATCTAAGTGCAGGACAACCTACCACTTCAGAGTAGTCAATGTAGAAAGGAAAAAGGGGGGAAAGGGGGGGGGAAGCAGTTGTGTTATTTTGATAATTGGAACATGGAGTTCTTCTGTATTTATATTAAAAGCATTTAAGATGTTTCGATACAGCCTTTTACAAGACACATACTTTAATGAAATCCCATGGTGTCAGCTGTGAATTAAAAAAAAGATATCATTGTGTAAGTAAAGACAAGAGGAACCTAAATAATGAAATATAAAACCCGTTTGTTATTATATACACCGCATATAATACCGAATTACACAACTATCTGTTCCTGGGCCTTCAGCTTTGTGCTTGGGATGCTGGTTAAAACCAGGGCCAGAAGATCTCCAGTTAAAGGATGGCTGCAACACAAAACTGAGTTGACTCCCAGATGAATTATCTGAAAATTAGTTATGGGGAAAGCACAAAGCAAAAGGAAGGGCTTTTTTGGGTGTGCTTAATTCCTAAGAACTTGAGAGCTATGCATTTTCTGGTTTGCTGCCATTACCCTACACCTAAAAAACATAGGATATATTATAAGCCACAGTGCACACAAAACAGCGAAAGCCTGCTCAAGTTGTTTGTGTTTACCCTCTATGCCCTCCTATTTTTTAAAAAAAAAATTATCAGCCAGAGATTTGTGTCCTGCTGCTAATTTTTCAAATATTATACCTTAAGTTCTTTGATAATGTTTCTTCCGCCTATGGGCAGACTAGGGGCTTTTCTGTACAGGATTTTTTTTGTCACTTCTGGCTATGTACTGTTTTGGTTTATCCCTTGATTTCAGTTTGCATTTTTTGCACCTTTAATTTTGTACCCCTCCTCCTCTTTCCCCCCTTCTGAGACCACTTTTACCTCTATCTTTATCTGGAAGCTGATTTTGAGTTGCCTTTTTTCTTAATGAATAATGTTTCTTTCTGTTTTCTTAGTCTCGCCCATTTCTACTCACTGCCAACCCACTTTTTAATGATTGCACTACATTGTCAAACCACTCCCTCTCCTCTGCCTGAAGACAAGTGGTTTCATTTTTTATGTATATTTTTAAACTCAGCCCTTATATAGATATAGATATACATGCACAGAAAAGGAAAGCCACGCCTTTTCCCTTGTATCTCCACAAGGGAAGGAGCTGGAGACTTCCTTTTTGAAATGAAAGCTGGGAATTCAACGAACCTGCTAAACCTATCATTACAACGGTATGACAATATGGCAATATTCAAGTGTCATTTTTTTAAAAAAAATCACACAAGCCCTGGTGGCCTGGAAGGGGTGTGCGTGTGGTCACTTCCAGCACCACAAAAAAGTGGTGCTGTTTGAAAGGGATCTAGTTCTTCACATCCAGTTCATAAATAGATGGATGGCAGAGCTGTTCCCCAATTAGGCTTCCCCATACAAAGACAGGCAGGAATGGGGGGCGCTTGCACTGACCCTCCCCAATAGCCAGGTGCAGTCTCCCCCGTCCAACGGGAAATGCTATCATTCCCCCCCTTCCCAGCAGCCTTGCATGTGTCAATGGAGCCTCCCTTTCTCTCCATCCTTAAGTATGTGTTCATTTTTGATTTTTTAAAATTCAGTCATTATATTATATAAGCCTGTGTAAAAATAAAAAGCAGGGTGTTTTGATACAACCAATGACACCACCCTTTGTTGAAAATCTTGATTATTTAAGGCATGTGCAGAAAAAAATAAACTGACTCCACAACTGGAAAAATTGAAGAGGGCAGTCATGCATAAGAACTGTGTCCAAACCTTTTTCAATGCTTGTAGATTGACTGCCAAGAAAATAAGGAGTAACTCAAGTATGGAAGAGGCTTAGTTTTACAGTATTAAAAATGTTAACAGACTGCCCTTAGAGCAAAGGCCAGTTTCCCAGATTAGGGACTGGATGGATCTCATGGGACATTGTCACCAGTGGACAAGGGAGGAAAATTTGCATGTGGTTGAGAAAAGCTTGGTTGCACTTACATATGACAGATATTCATCAAGTGTTCTGTGCAGGCACAAATAGGAACTGCACATTCACAGGCCAGTTATAGCCAATTTTAAAAGTTCCTGACAGAGAGTTTCTCTACACAAGATAACTGGGAGCATGTTTGTCAAGTGCAAGGAAACGCAATGTTAGTTGGGAAGCGTAGTTTTAAAAGACAGAGCTGACAGAGATTGCTCCAGAGGGGACAGATTCTCTCACAGCCCTCTGCCGCCTCTGGCATGCCAGACTCTGTCCCCTTCCAGAGTAGGGTTGCCAGGTCCCCCTGTCCTCCCAGCAGGAGATGGGGGACCTGCTGGCACCTACCTGGTATGTTGTCTTTCGCCTGCGTGATGATGTCACTTCCGGGAAGAGCCATCATTGCACACGCTGCAGCCACCCCAGGAGCGCTTCCGTGCTCTGCGGGAGGCCAAATAGGGCCTGAACCAAGCCAGATAAATCAGGCCAGATTTGGGCCAATTTGGGCCACTGCAGAGCACAGGAGCACTCTTGTGCTCCGCAGCCCAGATTCAGGCCGGATCGGGCCCAAATTGGCCCAGATTGGGCAAAGATCGGCCCACTGCAGAGCACGGGAGCGCCCCCCCCCCCACTCCACAGCAGCCTGATCCAGCCCGATTCGGGCCCAGATTGGGCCCGTGGAAGAACACCGCACTGCCCGAGAGCATGCCCCTGGGAGGCTCATGCCTCCCCCGCTGGCCATGTAAGCAGGGGTGGGGTGGAGGGTGGGAGCAGGGGATCCCCCGCCCCCAGTGGGGGACTGGCAAACCTATTCCAGAGCCTTTGCCTTGCCCTGCCAAGGTTCAGTTAATTCAAAGTATCAAGCAGAGAGGGCTTCAGGGTGCATGTGAGTGAAGCAGTTCTAAAGGCAGTGGGGGGAAATGCAACTCTTTTAAGCACTCCCCTACTGTGATGGTAGCTTTGCTGTGGTAGGTGGTGAAGGCCATTACTGGAGGCAGGTTGGTGGGCAGAGAGCAGAGTCTCCCTGCCCCCACCAGCCTGCCTCCACTTACCACAGCAGAACTACCAAGAAAATCACAATACTCAGAAACTTCATCATGGTTCAGATGCCAGAGAGTTTTCCAAATGCACCGAATTCTGATCCAGAAACTAAGCTTTATACCAACTTTTCAGTAAACTACAGTGAGTTACTCCTGTTACTCCATTAGACTGAGTAACTCTTCTTAGGATTTCACTGTGAGTTTACAAAGCACATTTCTAAAAATAATCGCAAGGAGATTTGACTGTAATTTTAACGTTAGATCATCAGCTCTCACTGATGTCACGGCTTAGAAAGTGAACATATTAAGATGTTCCTTGCAATGGCTAATTATTGCAGAAAGAATACATCTATAATAATTTCCTTGAGAAGCAAGGACTGCTTTTTTTTTTTAAGTAAGCCCACAGTTTGGGTTCCCTCCCCCCAACTTTTCTTGCGCAAGTGCTAGATAGGCCAGAAAAAACCTCCTAAGTAACTCCAGTGAGCTTTAATGGTCTGTCAAGAAGAAAACAATAGAGTAAAAGATAGCCTTGGAAAAATCAACAAAATCAGCTTCCAAATAAGCCATTACAGAAAAAAGGCAAAGCAAGATGCAGAAATCTTGCTTGTCAAACTATTACACAATGTGGATAATGTCCCTTTCTAAATGTCTCAGTATATAAAGTTGCTAATCCTTAATACATGCACATAGGATCTTAAGTACCTGTTTAACCAGCATGCAAGGCTGACTTGTTACATAAGAGTACTTCCTACATTTATTATTTTCATTTTTACAATACCTACAGTATTTGCTCAAATGCTAGATTTTTTTCCACAGTTATGTCATCAAAAAAAGAGGGGTTTGTCTTACATTTGCATAAAAGTTACAATAATGTCCAATAATATTTTTGTGTGTATGCGTGTATAACATATTTAAGGGGGTCATCTTACATTCAGTCATCATCCTTTCAAGTAAATATGGGGTTTCCCCCACACACCAAAATCTTTTGACCGTTTGAATACACCCAATGACAAAATATGTAACTTTTAATATACATTCACACACATACTTGTCCTATATATGCCTCTATGGTTCTCAAACACCTGCCTGAAAGGGGGGGGGGGACAGATTGATAAAAGTGTTCAGATCTTCACAGTCCTGCCACAAGAGAGAATTAGGCTCTCCACCAAATACTTGAAAACTGTAAGAGGCTAAAACAGGTTCCAGCACCTTTTGGCTTCAAATATTTAGTCCATTTTTATTCCACCCGTCCTCCCAAGAGCTGAAGGTAACATTCATGGTGCTCTCTTCCCATGTTATCATCTCATCAGTGCTGTGAAGTACATTAGGCCAGTCACACAGATTCAGTTTATGATTAAATAGTGAGCGTTGTGGCTAATGAGGAATTTGAACCCTGGGTCTCAAAGCACCTAGTCCAATTCTCACACCGTTACACCATGGTGGTTGTTAGATACCTTTGTACTAGCCAATTGTTTTACCGCTAGCAATGCCAACAGACCGTGTGCAAGGAATAAGAGTCACAATTTCAATCAGTTCCCACGACAGGTTGGTAATAAAGGAATGTAAAATGCTTCTATTAGATTTCAGTAGACAAAATGGTATCTTTGTAACCACCTAACAGAAGTTACGAAACAGAATCCACAGTTCAATGAACTTCTGTACAGAACTATTCTATCAAATGCATTGTATTCAGAAGAACACAGTCCTGTTTATGATTAAAAAATGTCACAATTTTGACCTATGGCAAGAGAAATAGCAACATTGGGTCATGAGGGTGGGCAGACAGGAACCTGGAGGACAGAACTGCAAAGGGCCTAAGGAAGCAAGCAGGCAGATGTCCTGGTATAAATTCAGAAGTCACTTTCCTGACTGAGAGGGAAGTGAGAATTGCGACTGAGGGCCAAGCTAGAAGTGACGAATTACACTTGAATGGCAAGTGAACAGACTCGCATGTATTCCTTTCTGTTCACTTGTGCTCCACTTGCACTCCACTCAGGGCCGGCGCCATGAGTTCTGGTGCCTGAGGCAGGGGGGGGGGCAGCTCCTGCTCCCTCGCGCAAGCACACACGCACACATGCGCACGCACACCCAGACTGGGGGGCAGGGGGGGCGGCTGGGCGGGATAGCTGGGAGGACGCCTGCTCAGACTGCCCCACGCTGCCGTGGGTAGCTGGAGAGGCACACGCGTCCTCCCAGCCCTCCTGGTTTGTTGCTTGGTTTTTCCAGGTCCATTTACTCCTCCAGCAGGAGACTGGGAGCCTGGCCCTCACCTTGCCGCTCAGGGGTTGTTGTTTTTTCACGTGCAGAGCGTGCATGTGCTCCTGGCTTGCACAATGACACGCCTCTCCCATCCGGCACTGCGGCCAGGCCCCTTGCATTGCATATGCCAGCTGGAGCTGCCTGCCTTCCCCGCCCCGTCAGCCAAGAGGGTGCCTCGCTGCCGCCCGTTGGACGCAACCCTGCATGAAGCCTCCCCATCTGGGAGCAAAAGGCACCCACAAGAGCAGCTCCAGCTCCAGCAGCGGCTGCGCTTCCCCCAACCCCCGTGGCAGCAGTATCCGCTGCTACTGCCCACCTCCTCCTCCTTTCACTTTCCCCCTACTCTTCACTTCTTCCCTTGTCTGCAAGGCAGCTTTGATCTTGAAAGAAGTGGCGGGGGGAGTGAAAAACGGGGCAGCCGTGGGTGCAGGAGCACGCAGTGCAACGCAGCTCGCACAGGGCAGGTCAGCTCGGGGCGCCCCCTCCGGTGCCTCAGCGCCTGCAGCAGCTGCCCAACCTGCCTCAATGGAGGTGCCAACCCTGACCCCACTAGATTACATTCAAGTGCAATTTGTCACTTCTACCTTGGCCCTGAGCCAATCACTTATCTCAGTGTAACCCACATCATAGGGTTGTGAGAATAAAATGGGAGGAGGCTAAATATGAGTAATGAAATGTAACAAAATTAGGGTTCACAAAGAGCTAAGCAATTATCCCTATTTGTACTGACAGCAAAGCAGGTGATTTCTTCTCATATGATTGTGCTAAGAAAGCTCAGTAGGAATTAATGAGTGAGAAAGAGAGCCAACCTCTAAATGATGCTCTAGCCCTCACACCTCAGGCCCTCTCTGCTGTTGGTGAACATCCTCAAGTACCCATCTGTGGCTTGCCAGTTGGTATATTGTGTGTTGATACATTGTCTGGAAGGCAATATTCAGTACCATTTTGCATTAGATATCTAGCTCTGGTTATTGTGTGGGTTTGATCCATGCCTTAGATTTGATTCTGTAAGGAAAGAGTGGAGATAGCTGGCCAGCATCAGTGGACAACCAGTAGTTGAAGAGCCTGGTATTCTACCCACCTTCACTTCACTGAAGGAGCTTATCTGCATAACCCTCTCGGCCTTAAAAAGGCCAGGTTCATGGCTGCAAAGGTATAGATTCCCCATGCTGCTTTAACAAACACAGCTTTTATTTATGGTGGGGAACAAAAGAGTGTGGAACTTGGGCTTTTAACCGAAACAGTGTTAACAATAAATTATGTTGAATAATTCAGAAGACAGTATGAGGAGAGAAATAAGTCTCTAGGCTGTAACTCAGGAACTCCAGGAAGGTCTGGAAGCTGCCAAGGTCTCTCTTCTTTACAGGCTCCGAGAAACATCCCCTCCTGACAGGGGAACAAAAGGCCCCTGGTAGAAGAGGGCCATTGGCTACTTTTCTGCCAGCTGCCTTTCTCACCGTTTCACAGGCTGCCTTCCTCTGAGCTCCTCCTCCCATGGACATCCTCTACCTGCTTAGAAAAATACTTCAGCTCTCTTAGTCGCCTGGATTTTTCACTCTCTCACACACAGAGACCCTGCTTTCTGTGGTGTTCCCAGGCAACCCCACTTGTCCAGAATTCCCTTCCCTCTAGAGGGCAATGTTTCCAGACCAGAACCCGCTATGCCTGGAGAAATAGGCACAAACATTCTAATAATATATGAAATATTCTAAAGGCTTAGATTTGCATTGGGGATTCTCATAGCTACAGGGACCCCATCTATCTACACAGTGTATAGTTGCTGCGTGCAGGAAATCCTAGCCAAGAGGATTGTTCAGCCAGTATACAATTTCCTAATAGTGCAGGAAAGCAAACCACGGAAGGATGAACTCCAACTCTTTACCTGTGTGAGTGGTTTGCCTCTGCATCCCCAGCTGCTGCAGTGACACTGAAGAACTCTTTGATAATGTGATCTATGTGGGGCTACCCTTCAAGATTGTCCAGAAGTTTCAGGTAGTACAGAATGCTATAATACTGACTGGAGTGGGTGGTACCACATCACTCCACACTTGTTACATGTATACTGGCTCCCAATTTGCTTCCAGTCCCAATTCAAAGTGTTGGTATTGATCTTTAAAGTCCCATACAGCTTGATACCAGAATACCTCAAGGATCACTTACTCCCTTATGAACCTACCTGATCATTTCAGTCATCTTCAGAGGCCCTGCTTCAGTTGCCCCCAACATCTGAGGTTTGACCGGGGGCAACATGAGAAAAGGCTTTCTTAGTCACAACGCCAAAACTTTGGAAACCCCTCCTCAGGGAGATTTGTCTGTCTCCCTCTACCATTGTCTTTCACCAGCAGGTGGAGCCTTTTTTGTTTTGTTTGGCTGGTGCTCCCTCACTCTTATTAGCCCTCCGTTTTTGTGTTCTTATACATTTACATTTTTAATGTGTTTAGATTATATTTTATTTGTTTTAAATGTTATGTACATGTTTTATAGCTGCCTTGAGGACCCTGAATTGGGTGAAGAGGTGGCAAAGAAATGTAATAAATAAATAAATAAAGCATCACCATGTGTTGGAATCACATGTCCTGACAGAAATGTTACTATTTTGCCTCAGGTGAAAAAAAGATATTGTTTCTGAGTTGTGTGACTTATGATCCTAATGATATAAAATGTTGATTGGAAATGCCTGTGAGGACTTCTCTCTTTCACTTCAGAAGTGATTGCTCTGAATGAAAATCACTCAAATTT
Organism: Eublepharis macularius; assembly: GCF_028583425.1. Classification (NCBI taxonomy): domain Eukaryota; kingdom Metazoa; phylum Chordata; class Lepidosauria; order Squamata; family Eublepharidae; genus Eublepharis; species Eublepharis macularius. Next base: position 188,808,374 of record NC_072791.1, read on the forward strand.
CTGCACTTTCATACAGAGGAAATGCTGAGACAGAAAACTGGCAGCCTGAGAACATGCCACACTTCAACAACAAAACATGTCAAAGGAGTCTTATACATTCTACCTAAAAAATCATACTGTATACATTACCACAGTGATAGAACTATAGGACTTACCTAACTGATTCAAGCAAATGGGCCCATCCACCTTGTATTCTGCCTCCAAGCACAAATTTTCTAAGATGTTAACAAGAAAGTGCTTGACAGCAAAGAACATGGTTTCTGTCAGTCACCCCAAGTACCCAACAGCCAACCCCTGGGGTCCATCTTAGCAAGAGCACATAATAATGTGTTCTTAATGGCCATTGCATTCCAGACTTTGGTTACTTTGTGTAAGTGGCATGCAGGTGGATCCTTCAGAGTTGTGTGACCTCATGATTTTAAAAAAGAGAGGCCTCCATAACACATCTCCACTGGAAAATGCCAACAAAAAATGTCAAAGAAATGCAGTCCAAAGGGTTCCTATTGGGTGTGACACAGTCTCCGGGAATTCTTTGAGAGGCAAAGACTCTGATGGCTGTAATTCTGAAACAGACAGGTTGCGTAACCCAGGTATTATCAAACCCTTCATGTCAGGAATTCAGGTATTAAAATGACAAAGTGCTGGGGTGCCTGTTAGCCTGAAGACACTTCTGTTCTATTATTTAATGTCTAATTTTTTAAAAAAAAATGAGTCTAAGATTTCAGTGTGAAAAAATAATGAACTTTAAGAAATGTCATTTTTACTAACAGAAATTACGGCTCGAACACCTGAATGTGAATATTAAATAAAAATACATTTTAATAATGTTGAGGTTGTGACACAAGCTGACAAATGCAGAAAAATACTAGTCACAATTGACACTCTCTCCTTAATCATATCCTGATTGGGAAGGAGGGGCACACAAGTCCCCCACATCTGAATTCTTTACCTTATCATTTCTGAAAATTCATTCTATTCGCTTTTTAGTATATAAATGACTAATTTCTCAGCTTTAGATGGGGGGGGGGGCAGATTCTCACAGATATGTATACACCAATTATAACATACATGCTTCATAAACTCTCTGACTAGAAAAGATTTAGTGTTTTCTGAAGGCCTGGCCCTCTTAAAGACAGGTGAGGCCTCAAGAACACTTACCTTTTTCCTAAATTTGAGTTTAGGAAGCTACGCTTGCTTCTCACTATGGCAGGAGTCCTCTCACTGCTCGGAGCAATGGCAGGACAAAAATAAAATTAAAAAACAGCCACATCACTGACGTCACAATATCACTTCCAGGCTGTAAATGGAAGTGACAAAATGTAACTCTAGGAATTGCTGAAAATTCTATGGGTTTACCACAGAGTTTCTGGCAATTCTTAGAACTACCCTTTGTCACTTCTGGGTTGTATCTGGAAGTGATATTGTGACACCACCGATGTCACATGCACATCCCCTTGTTCCTACCCCTAACCTTACTGTTGGTTGCTGCCAGCTCAGCTGACAACCCTAGCGAACAAGCACATCAACTTTCATTCCAGTTTGTCAGTCTTCAAGGCACATTAGCTTTTACACCCTTTTTTGTCACGGACATGGAAGTAAGCGTCTTTTAAATCTAATTTCGTAAAGACCTTACGTTGCGCCACGACGTTGAGTAGATCCCTGATGAGCGGGATGGGGTAGGCGTTGCTGGAGGAGACCGCGTTGAGTCCTCGAAAGTCCGTGCACAGTCTTAGGCCCCCATCCTTCTTTTTAACGAAAAGTACTGGCGCTGCGTGGGGGCTATTAGCCGGGCGAATGAACCCTCTTTGAAGATTCAGGTCTATGAACTTGCGGACATGTTATGTTATGAAACTACAAGCCTGTGGGCTCATAGAGAATGAGCTTTGCATGTAGAAATCCAAATTCAATCCCCAGTACCTGCCAATCAAAGGAGAGTACTGAGATAGAATAATCTCACTCAGGATAAAGTAGCTTAAACATGACTACATATTTAAGGGAAGAGACAGTTTAAGAGCATGCAGAAGATCCCAGTGCATCTCCAGTTAAAGGAATTCAAGCACCAGGTCTTGGGAAAGACCTTTCTACACCTGGGATCTTAGAGAGCTCAGCCAGCCAGGCATTACGCTGACCTTGCACTGTCTGGACCAATGGTTTCACTTGATACCATATGACCATCATATGTACCCACCTGATTGTTCCTGATATCAGAGTTTAACACAGCTATTGCATTACAAGCAAAATGCCGAACAGCTAAACCAAAGATCTCACTTCAGTAAAGAGATAAAAGTTTATTACAGTAGTTATATTACTAATTAGAATCATTTCTTTCCTACACATCTGCAATATTATAGAGTCAGGCCCACTTCAACCACTGATTTCACATGTTCAGTTTCTGAGTGTTAGGCAGCTGTTAAAACCACAAAAGTCACACAAGGAAAATACTGGCCCTCAGACTTAACTGCTGGACTCAGTTGCAGGCCACGTAGAAGGAAAGCAGGGGAGGGGCTTGCAGTCGCCATGTTGGAGGGCAGCAAGGGCTCTGCGTAGCTTCGGTCGGTCTGCCCGCACCGCCCAGATTCAAACATTGAGGCCAGACAATTGGAGGAGGTTAGCCTGGGCAGCAAGGGGTGGGGAGAGGGCTACAGACTTGGGATGCACAGTCTTCTCGCAGGTCTGCTGCCAGACCAGGTAAGGAGAGGTGGGCCCCACCCCTCAGCACTTTGCACATGACCAACATCCCACCCAGTCCTCCCTTTCATCAGAACTTTGGAGTTAGCAGGCGGTTGGGGCATTGGGCACTGATTCATTGGGGGGAAACAGGGCCCATGGGCTCAGTTTCCTTATTATGGGGATCCTCTTAAGGATCTGGGGAGTGAGGCATGGCAGATGCATGCCTGGCTCAGGGGCTGTCATGCCTGCCTCACTCCCAGGTAGCAGGGGATCCACACGGGGTGTATGCCCATGTGGGATCCCACTAACTGTCATCCCATGGTTTCCCCCCCCCTCAGCCAGGGTATGAGGGGGCTCGGCGGTTCATCGGCTGGCAGGCCGATGCTCAGATCTGTGCCCTATGTGGTGCCAATGCTTTGCAAGCTGTAAATCATTAGAGTTGTGGCCTCTTTTAACTCCATCATAGTTGTCTTGTATATTTTGTCGTCCCCCCCCCCGCCCCAGCTCTCCTCCCCCTTTGGCACTGGCCTGCAAAAAAGATCAGCGATCATAGCCACAATCTCAATTCAAACATGATGTTGACACGTATATGCTCTATGCATATAAAATTAAATGTTAGATCTACTCATTGATTGCTAAATTAGATACATTCTGAGATTTCTGCAACTAAAACAGAAGCTTCTGCATTTTGAGATACAAACTGCATCTACCTGAACTTCAGAATATGTTTGTTTGATAGCCAATTTATTTATCACATTTTTACCATGCTCTTACTTCAAGGAGCTCAGGGAGACATGCGTTATCTCTCCCCTCTTATCTTTACAAGAATACTGTGAGGTAGGTTAAGCTGAGAGGGAGTGGCTGGCCCAAGGTCACCCAGCAAGCTTCAAGTTAGAGTAGGAACTTAAACCTGGGCTTCCCACATCCTAATCCAATATTCTAACCACTACTCCACACCTACAATTGCCAGGCCTGCTGATATCACAGCTGGAGAAAATGGAGAGGGGGGGTTGTGACATCACTTCTGGCCAACCCTTTAGGAATCCCCCAGATCTCTACAGCAAATGCCATAGAGATTTGGGATGACTACTAGAGTGTCACCTGTCACTTCCGGGTTCTGGCGCAATTTCCACCCACCCACCACTTTGATCAGCATCAGCAGACAAGGGAGTGGATTCACAGAAAAATGCCCCTTGGGGGCAGGCAGATAGCAACCCTAACCACACCAGCTAAGGCACGGCTCTAAATTAAAATGTTATTAGGGAGGAAAAGCAAGTACATTATGATATTCTGAAATGTCATTTTGCCATTCATCTTTTTCAGATTCTCCAACTTGACACTCAGTGAAGGGATCATGAAGTGATAACTCGCCTCTGTGTCACAGCACAGGTCAAACACCATAGAAGGGATATTCAGCTGCCAAACAAACAATATGTTATTGTGAAATGATGTGTACATGTCAGTCTGCATTCAGAGCCCATCTTATCAAAATACTACATCCTTTTGTTAAAATCAACTGGTCCCAACTGAGCTGGGGAAGTGAATTAAGTAACAATGACTCACTATCTACATTTTTACCCTGGTGCACCTCCATTGACAGCACAATGCAAAAACTTAATTTTCCCCAAAGCTAAGTAGGTTTGATGCTGCCTTTAAATGGATGTTTGCTTTTTAAAACATCCAACTTAATTCTGTCAATTCTTAGAGATTCTCTTACTATTCAGCCTTAATATGAACATCTCCTTGTCCTATTGTAAAAACAAATTAATGGTACTAACAGCTAAAAACTAGGAGACCAGAAGCTGTCATCTTTATTTCTTCGTGGTCACTTCTATGGAGGTCACTTATGACAGAAAAAAGTCTCTGGTTGTTATCCAGCCACACATTCCTGAAGCTCCAAGGTCATTTAAGGTTTCCTATTAAGAAGATGTGGTGATTTATGCTGATTCCCCAAATCCCCCTACCGACTCCCAATTTGCTCCCAATGCTGTTCTAAAAGGCCGCCTCCCTTCAGAACAAAGTTTGGAGGCAGTAGGCTGCTGCAGGAGAGAAGACTCAGCAGATAGCATCTTAATCAAACTTAAGATTTACAGTGAAATCCTAAGCAGAGTTACCCCAGTTTAAATCCATTGAAAGCAATGGGCTTAGACTGGAGTAACTCTGCTTAGGATTTTACTGTTAATTTTGTAACTATTTGTCTGGGTCCAGGCCACTATACAGTGATCCTACCCTCTTGTTTCTTGGTCATAATGCTTTTTGGGGAGCCCCCACCCTACCACATGGAGCAGGTTCACACAGTGAAAAACCTACCTGTTTCTTTAAGTGAGCCCATTCCCATAGACCCCATGACCTACGGGGAAGCCAATATGTACACTGAAGCACTCAATCTGCCGCCATTTTTAGAATCAGAATCATGCCATCACTGGAATGGACAAAGAAGTGAATACTCAAGCTCGTCTTGCTCATATGTTCCTTCACATGATTCTATATACAGGGAACAGCATGCAGAGATATGTAGCATTTTGACAGTGTGAACTGACAAATTCATACTTTGCAACAGTCTGTAGTTTGCCAGTCTATTTGTTAAACCATGCCTTAGGACATGAAAACAATATGAATGCACATTCACAGCAGAAACATTTATTCTGCAACCCCAATGTGAATAAGGAAAGTACCTGAAATGTGCAAAATTGTTTTTTTCCAAGAGACTCATTAATTATTTATGAGTGCTATTATTGGGCGTGGGGGACTGCACCTACTGTGTAAAGCTTTGGACATTTAGTAACTTGTTGAGAGTATTCATCCAAATGCCCTTAATGATACACAGACTGAATACACTTCCCAAGGTAATCTTCCCCACTTCCCAAAATCAGTTCCCACTTCCACATAGTGAGAAAACTACTTCACTTCTAAATATTCAATCCTTTCCTTAAATGTATCTGATGGAGGCCATTCGTCACTATCAATGCACTCTGAACGCTGCCAATTTACAATTGCAACATTTGAGCAAAAAGAGAATGAAGGAAATATGATGGCAAGAACAAAGGAAGCAACATGCAGGAGGTCACCTCTTGATTCCACTGTTACCTGCTTCTGTTTATTGCAAAACACATGGCTGTTCAACAGATACATCAGAGGCATAATAATATATGCACAGTTGGTTCTTCTGCCTCGTAGCAGAGGTTTCGTCTTTGCATTTGCCAGCAACTAGAGGTCCCCCCAGATACAATACAAAGTCTATTGCTCAACCTTCAAAAGATTCAGAGCATGAACCACTCTACACACACTTTCCTTCTGGGACTTGATGAGAGAAGTTCCATCGGCTTCAATGAATGAGCAACTGCAGTGTTGCTTAGGGCCCAGGTGTGTTAAAACACTTAAATAACAGCATCAAGCTACTGTCTAAATAAAAGGTGCTTCTGTGTATCAGGACAAGAGTAAATAGGCCAGAACACGCTGCCTTTTCCAGTTCAATAATATGCTCTCTTTCACATACAATAATTCCCATTACAACTTCACTGTTGTGCCAAACAATAGTTGTAGCAGTAACAGTGGAAAACAAGTCTTCAAACAGATATAGTTTGATAATATTCCTCCTAAATAAATTTTCAAAATGTCATAGTGTTAAATAAGCATTAATAGAATCACAAGAATTTAACACTTCTGTATGGTTTCTGAAGTATCCTGCACTATTTTGTGTTAAATTTTCTTCACTATCCATATTTTGAAATCCAAACTACGTGTAGGAATAGTATTTGTTTTATTCACCTTCTTCTTTAGCATACAATCAGTTCAGGTTCTTTTATTATAATTTTAAGAGTGGAACAGACATGACTACTGGTGAAAATGTTAAATCCAAATAAAATCCTTCTATTGTTCATAGCACAAATATTTTATAACATCGCCATGCTGTGCTTTCCCAACCAGGGGATTACTGCAGTGCACTCTATGTGGGTTACCCTTGAACAGTTTTTAGAAACTACAATTGGTACAGAATGCTACAGCAAGAATGTTGACTGGAGTGGGTTGTAGGGACTGTATCACTTCAGTCTTGTTCCTGTTGGGAGTTGGCAAGATCTAAATTCTGGTTATTATAGGGTTAACACATTTGGATCCTGAGAGACCTAACTCAGAAGTATAACCTGGCTTAAAGTCATCCCTGTGCAGAAACTATAAAAGGGTTAATTACCAGCTAGACACTGTTTGCAGGTGCAGATGTAAGCATGCAGCCTCGCTACTTTAGAGCTTTGTTACTTTTGTTATCTAATAGCTACTTGTTGTATGTATAAATTCAGTTGTATGTTGACCTATCTAATTTTGCAGTTATACATAAAGACTATTATTTTTCTAACAAACGGCTCCTCTTTCCATGCCTCTTCCTTTTATCCCACAGTTCCACCTACATTGGCTTCCAATTTGCTTCCAGGCCTCAAGGTTCTAGTATTGACCTACTGAGTTCGATCCTGACAGAAGCCAAGTTCAGGTAGCCGGCTCAAGGTTGACTCAGTCTTCCATCCTTCCGAGGTCGGTAAAATGAGTATCCAGTTTCCTGGGGGTAAAGTGTAGATGACTGGGGAAGGCAATGGTAAACCACCCCATAACAAAAGTCTGCCAAGAAAACATTGTGATGCGACATCCTCTCGTGGGTCAGTAATGAGTCGGTGCTTGCACAGGGGACTACCTTTACCTTTTTTTTACATGCCATATGTACCTACCTTTCTTTTACAATCATCCGAAGGGGCCCGGCTTCAGGTGCTCCTGCCCTGTGAGGGTAGGTGGGTGGCAATCAATGAAAGGGCATTCTCAGCTGCGGTGCTAAAATTGTGGAATTCCCTCCCCAGGGAGATTCATTCATCCCCTCTATGACCATCTTCTGCCAGCAAGTGAAAACCTTTTTGTTTCATTTAGGGTTTGTTACTGACCTTCTTTCCTGTTCATATCTTTAATTGTTGTTTTGTGCATTCTTTTTCAAGCTGATTTTTATGTTTGTTTGCCACACTGATGGCCCTAACTGGGTGGAAAAGCAGGAAAAATGTTTTAATTAAATAATAACATACCCCCCTTTCAAAGCAGTATAATTTTTTTTCATAATAGCATTAATAAAAATGAAGCAATGGATTTTTAATGAGCTTTGATAATATACATTCTTAAATGTCCATGACAAGCTATAGCTTGCGTAAGGGCAGGACTCAAAGACGGATGAGTTTACATACTCTCCTTCCATTTCAAAGGTGAAATTTCCATACTGAGACTATATTTCCTATATATGCATAAAGGCCAGTGTCCATATCCCCAATTTGTGTAATTGTTCCTAAAAACTGAAATGTAATTACACAATATGAGTGTGTGAGTGCCACCAAGACCACATATCAAGCTTCCACAGCAGTGTAAGAATTTGAGCTTGGGTCCTTATCCAACGCACCATTACACCATGCTAATTAGTAGTATTCAGCTGGCCACTTTTAAGCAATCACTAATTAACTAGGAAAGTCTGGGGGAAAGCTGTTCAAAACAAAAAAATCTCTGAGAGGAATCATGGCAAAGATTTCTCTGTTTCAAGTTATGGTATTTTCCATAGAAATTTCTAAGTCAACAAAACCTGGTACATATGAAGGTATTCCATTAAGAGTAAAAGCCATCTATCCTGACAGGAGTAGAAACCACAGGGGGGAAAGTAGTATGATACGCTGAAATGTCTTTGAGATTGGGGATGGGGCATCACTTGGTAAACGCCAAAGCAATGACAATGTAATTACCACTACAGGTTCCATTTTAATGCCTTTGTTGGCCACTGTACACACAAACCCTTTCAAAGTCTGAGAGAGAGAGAGAGAGAGAGAGAGAGAGAGAGAGAGAGAGAGAGAGAGAGAGAGAGAGAGAGAGATTGTAAGTAATCTCCTGAGAATCAGGTTCTGAAGTTACTAATATAAACATTTTACTTGTTAATTTCATCTTATTTGGAACACTAAAGCATAATCATGTCCTTTTGTACACCAGAATGTCAGATACCCATTTATCCATATAAACATCTCCTGGCCTTTCTGAGAAAGGTTAAAATGGTTTAAACAAATTTAGTCAAAGTAAATGACAGCAAAGGAAAAGTGGTTGGTTGGGGGGGGGGGGAGACACCATCTTTGTGGCCCTTTTCCTTAAAACTGCAAACTGGCATTTACAGGAGTGCAGGCTGCAAGGTCTTGTGATGGCACGTACAGAAGGCAGAAAATGAATTCTAAAATGAAAAAGAAGGCTTCGCTGAAGAAAATTACACACACGTTAACAAATGCCTTCACCTCAGTGTTACAAAATATGGCTTTGGAGTCAGTGCAAAAAACCTGGTCTCCGATCCAAAGGCTCAAGTGAGATATATTTTTCTCTCCTGCTTTTACAGCATCTTAACGACAGAAAATGAAATGAAATGGTCAAGAAAGCCATAATTCTACAAATCATTAGCCTCAAATTTAGAAGTCTTACATGAATATGATTCCCCTGACCTTAAATTATTTTAATTCTGAAAGGTGCAGACAGGGTTGTAAGTTACTTAAAAGGCAGCAGATTCTGGAAAGGGAAGCTGTGTTGGTTCAAAAATAAGAGTCTTGCGATCACTTAAAGGCTAACACAAATTGTAGTATAATCTTTTGTGTGCCAAAGCCCACTTTGCCAGATGCACGAAGTGGTCATAGAAAGGGATAACACAATAAAAAATATGAGCTCCAGTCTAACATTTGTATTAATTGCCCACATTACATTGCCAAGCGATTAGTTCAAGAAATTTCTGAATCGTATCCCTTATGTCCCAAGATGAACAAGCTACAACAAACCCAAAATATGCACAGTTTAATTTTCCTCCTATTGTCAAACAAGATAAGATAATTCTTTTTAAATACAGAGATCAAATATACTTTTTGGTCTAACACCGTGGAGTTTTATTCTCCCCTCTGGCAATAAGTAAGATGCTGAAATCCTCCTGAGGGCAGAAGCTCCCACTCTAGCAGCGAAATGGAAAGGAATAAGAATCAAACAGCAACATAATCCCAAAGAAAATTAAGAGCCTGTTCTTCTAAACCCTTAAACTTAAAAAATTGCACACACACACCCAAGTGTGATTCACTGCAGCATAAAATTAGACAGGAGTCCAGTAGCACCTTTAAGACTAACAAAATGCATTCTAGAGTAAGCGTTTGAGAGTCAGACTTCACTTCATCAAAGGCATGGGAGTGTCAATCAATCAGACCTCATTTATTCACAAAACAGAAGGAAAAAGGAGAACATTACAAAGGCTGGTTCAAAAGAAATCCAAAATCAAATCCAAAAGTGATCCGTTCGCTCAGCATGGCTGTGAGACTCTCCCAACTGTTGTGAAATAGTCAAACAGTAAACGTAGAGATGGATCAATTTTTTGACTGGATCTCACTTTGAACCAGGCTCACTTTTTAACATTCTCCTCCTCCCCAGCACCTGTCTGTTATGTATATACACTGAGTCTTACATTCCTGTGCATCTGATAAAGTTAGCTCTGACTCACAACAGACTAACACTGCCTTCTCTTTAGAATTATCACTGTGGAATATTTACTTTTATAATATGTGGTAGAAGTGGATATTAAATGGCTACATTTACAGTATACTATTTTAGCCAATGTTTGCAAAATGTTGTCACCCGTGCAACAGCCAAGACAGACTTTCCAAAAGGCCATTATTTCAAAACAAAGCAAAGGAAATTGCACAAAACCACCCTCAACCCGCCACTGGACAGCACTCACACTACCCGGCCGATAACAAAAGGATAACAGGTAAGAGAGAAAAATAGGGAGCAAATAATCTAGTTAGCTCAATAATAGCCAAGAGAGATTTAGGGGCTTTCGCTGGAAGCAAGGTACCCATTAGTTTCAAACAGGATGAAAAATAAAGCTCCAATCTTACACGCACATGGACCCAATGCTTGTATACAGCACTGCCAAATGGTATACACTATCAGACAAATACGCTCAAAGACAAACAGTGGAATTCCAGGCATGGAAGGAAGCCCATTTGATCAGTCATCCTCCAGTCATAGTAGTATGTTTAGGAGCTTTCCATGCAACAGCAAGGCATACCACAAACACACCCTAGCTCATGGGTAATACTCCCACAAATGATGTGTAGGTGAGATTTCACAAACTCATCTACACATAAATAGCCTTACTGAGGGCTATACTACAGTTCATTTCCTTCTAATCTGCTGGATGCCACCCAATGGAACCACATTACACCCAAGAATCCTAACAACAATGATGCACGTATCAGATTAATCACATTTGAGAGCTGCTGCAGCATAGTGGTTAAGTGGCTGTGCTCTGAGCCAACACTCTGCCGGTTCAACTCCCTCTACTGCCATGAACTCTGCCAGTGGTCTTGGGTAAGCCACTCCCCTCAGCCCCAGCTCCCCAGCTGTATTGTGGGGATAATAACAACACTGACTTTGTTAACCACTATGAGTATGGCACTAATCTGTCCAGAAGAGTAGTATATAAGCACATGGTGGTTGTTGTTGTTGTTGTTGTTGTTGTTGTTGTTATCCTCAATACTGTTCTTTGAATACTGGGCAAAGGAGATACCACTTTTTTAAAAACTACCTTGAGGGAAACCTTGTGGATTATGCACAGCTGAGAAGTAGACACGTGTTGGTCACGCAACAAGAAACCTACTTGATTGTGCAGAGAGACTTTCAAAGCAGCAATCCACAGATAACAAAAAACTTGGACCCTTAAGGCCAAGCTCAACAAATTGCTGGGACTCTGTGACTGGATTTGTTTATTCATTTAGAAAAAAATTATACCACTTGTCCAGGGAACCTGCTGAGCGGCTATCACAAAATAAGGCATAATAAAAATATAAAACATTGGAATCTGCTAATTAAAAGCAAGCATTAAAGACCCAGCCACATAATGAAAACATGTCACTGAGCAACTTAGAATGAAGGTGAGGTTACTGAGAGCCAGGCATGTAAATGAGATCTTAACTGGCAGGTTGTACAATATGGGAGGATGCAGTCCTTTAAGTCTTCTGGCTCCAAGCCATTCAGGACTTTAAAGATAAGAACCAGCGCTTTGAATTGTTCCCGGAAACAAAAAGACAGCCAGTACAGATCTTTCAGCACCAGCAGAGTGATTCAATTCCTATATCCCGAGTCTGAGAGCTGCCTGGCTGCTGCATTTTATTTATTTATTTATAGTCCACATTTATCACTGAGCCTCGAGATAGATTACATAGTATAAATGAATACAAACATTGGCTGGGACATTCAATAAACAATACAATAGGGTAAGGATAGCAGGAATTTGAAAACAAGCAGCAATCCAGTAGAGAAAGTTGAAGAAACCGAAACAAAAACCAGCGCTGAAACAAAACATAGATCAACATGGAACTATCCAGTAGAAGCATACTTACAACAACAGACAATACACAGTAGTATTGTCTATGGGTGGCGGAGAGAGCCCTCAAGTCATAGCTGACTTATGGCGACCCTAGTCTATAGTTTACAGCACAGCCCCCCTAAATCATTTATTATTGCAGTTTGTGAAAACCTAGGAGAGTGGAAACTTTCTTTACCTCTCCAGGCAGGCCATTATATAAGGCTGGGGCCATCACAGAGAATGTGTGTGCCCATGGTTGATTTTCCCCACTGGCAGGGCAGCAGCTGCAGAAGGCTCTGTTCAGAGGAGCAAAGTGGCCATGGTGGAGCATAGGGAGAGAGGTGGCTCCGCAGGTATGAGGGACCAAGGCCGTGAAGGGCTTTGTATGTGATTGCCAATACCTTGAATTGGGCCTGGTAACACATGGGTACCCAATGGCACGACTGCAGAATGAGAGTAATATGCACGCTCTGCCTAGCTCCTGCTAAAGCTTCTGAACTATTCTCTAAGCCACCCCCCACCCTGTAGAATGCATTACCATAATCTAGCCTGGATGCAATCAGAGTATGGATCCCCATAGCTAGATCATGTTTTTAAAGGAAAGGCTGAAGCTGATGCATCAGCCAAACCTGAAAAAAGGCTAATGTTTAACCGATCCCTCCATGCCCTTTCCAGATGCAAAATGGGGAAGTACCACTTGCCCAGGTAAGGGGAAGTCTATGTACTACAAGCACAGCTAGAGAATCAGTTAACTTTAGGAAAAGGGAGCAGGGTAAAAGAGATCATCCCCATCCCCTTCTCACCCAGTGCTGTGGTCTTAGTCCCAACTCCCCCATGGATTTCTATTTAGAGACATTTAATGATATAGTTTTTCTATAAGTGTCATCCCAAGCAGATCTACAAAGGATCCTACTCAAGTTCTATTCAATGGAGTTACTCCCAGGAAAGTGTTCTTAGGCTTTGTACAATCACAAATCTCCAAATCTTGGCTAGATTTATTTTCTTCATTTATACCCGGCTTTTCTTCCCAATGAAGACCCAAGGTGGCTTACATCATCATTCTCCTTTCCCCCTTTATATCCTCACAAGAAACCCTGTGAGGTAGGTTAGGCTAAGGGTGTGTGACTGGTCCAAGGTAACTGAGTGAGCTTCCATGGCAGAGCAGGGATTCAAACCTGGGACTCCCTGATCCTAGTCCAACAACACTATACTGCACCGGTATACCCCAGTTTTGCATGTGCATTCAACTTAAATAGTAAAGTCAATGATCCTCAGTCTAGGGAAACATGTGCACACAATTAGGGGCAGGGTGGTGTGTTTCAAAATACCCCCTGCAACACAAAGGGAGCTGATGGGAAGAGGAAATCAAAGCCCACAATAGCACATACAAGCCAACAATACTGAGACTTGTCCAAGAAAACCTGAAAATGGACTATTGCTCTCTGGTGTGCTTACAGTGGCAAATTCCGGTTGACTGCTGTTTAACATGCTCTCAGATTCTTGCTCCACATTCAATGGGCATTCCAGGTTCCCATTATTTCCAATGGGCATTCAACCCTCTCCCATTATTTTCAATGGGCAATCCTGTCATTCCTTTTAGTACATCCCTTCTAGACAGGGTCATATTTTTAAAAATGTAGAACCAGATTAGATTGGTCAGTGGGACATTTGCATAGATTCCCACTGCTTATTTCCATATGTTAATTTATATTAATTTCCTTCAACTTCCTCTCCCCCCCCCCACCCCCTACCACCTTAGATGTGACAACACAGGTTTCAGCAGCTCCATCAGTTGTATCATGAGCCGTTCCAAAATAATCATTATTTTGACAAACTTCAGCAACCGCTTTGGTACTTGCAAAGGCCAGGTACACAAATAAAATTGTTTTAATTACTCAAAGGAGTAGAAATCTATGCTGTAGCATTTTCTTTACAAGCACAGCAAAGGAAAGCATACAACATAATTTGTTGCAATTATGCTTAAACACAGCCATTATGAAAAATATGAGGGGTTTATCCCAATACACATTGGTTCATTTTAAAAGATTTTGGTAGGACATTTGGGGGGAGAGGGAGAGGAGAGAAATGGCATTATCTGCTATAACTTGCCTCATGAGAAGGTCTTATAAATTCCTCCCAAGTTTCCATAGAAATGCATTGATTAGAGCTATAATTTCAGTTAATATTTTCTTCTTTCAGAGGGTTATGCTTGCTTACACTAAATGTGCACCTTCCCCTTGCAGTCGTTTTCTCCTTTTGTTCGGCTCAGTAGGTTTCCTAACTGGTGGATTTTATTGAGTTAAATCAAGCTGTCACTTCATCTGCCTGAAGGATGACTCAAATACAACACATAATAATAAAAGAAAAGTAGGATAAAATAATCTTGTCAAGCCAGAAAAACTGATTGCTTGAAGTTGTAGCCTTCAATCAATACCCTAATTCCACAATTTATGCCTCTTTCAATTGGAGAGGAAAGAAACCCTGATATGGTATTTCTTGGCTCACTGACCAACTTTGACCTTCTATCTATGTGAACGCAGGATTAGCAAGGGCTTCTGCTTAGCAAAATCACCTATGAAAATAGGAAAGCAAATAATTGACATTTGAGGCTTCAACTTTATTAATTTCAGAAATGTGAGGGGTACCTATTGCTTAAGTGGTACACCTCCCAAATAGGAGCCTGCTGTGAAGTTAAAGACCTAGATATCTGCTTATTAAGTACATTAAAGAGAGTCCCTGACTTTGGTGTTAACTACTTTAGAAGTTTAGAAAGCAAGTCTCTTTCACACATACACATATGCACGCACAAACACACAGAAATAGATTATTTCCCACATTTAACCATAAGCAAGAGGGAAACTTAATTTTTTCAACTATATGTAAAAATGACTAATATTAGTACATCATTTTAGACAAAAAAGCTTGCAATCTAGTCCCATTTTGCCACTCTCAGATTGATTTAACACAATATACCAGGTACATTTTAAATAGATCTTCCTATAAATTACATTATTATTTTTTTTAAATCCTGATTATGTTTTGAACTCATCTGTTTGCAGTGGACTCTTTTTATTTGCAAATTGTAATCAATTTGCATAGCTTTAGAACAAACAATAAACCACTTCATTTAAAAATCCTGGATGCTCTTTGGCTGTCAGTTTTTTTCCTTTGCTTTCATAATTTTCTCCCCTGCAGCCACAAGCCAGGAAATAAAAAAAAATCTTTGTTTGGAAATCCTTTTATATTTCACCCTGCCACCTGCTTAACTTGAGCTGTGGCACGCTATCAAACAGGCCCCTGAATTTGAGTTGTCTTTCTGCCCTACACCTAAAAAGAACCTAGGTGGATTATCATATTAACTGTGAAGTTAAGAGTGCCAGGCCATATTGTCTGAAATTATAAGAATGCCTAATTCCATTTATTTCAGGCTGGAAGACAATTGTACTTTTAAAAAACCCTATTGTAAGGTACTTAAGTTATGGGATATCCACCAGTCTGAACAACAATACCGCTCATCCAGGAAATAGTCATGGAAGAACTATTCAGACTGAGTCAGTAAACCAGTATCAGTATGGTATAGTGGTTGGACTATGAATACGGTTGCCAGGACCACCCCGGCAACTGACTTGAGGGAGGCAGGGCCTGGAAGTGACAACTTCACACTGGGGCTGATTCTGGGGAATGTTGCAAGCTTAACTACATCTGGAGAGATCCAGGTTCAAATCCCCATTCAGACCTGGAATTCCACTGAGTAACTTTGAGCCAATTATTTCCTCTCAGCCTAACCTCCTCAGAGGGTTGTTGTGAAGATAAAAAGAGGAAGGAAGAACCATGTGTAACACCCTGAGCTCCCTGGAGGAAGGGCAGGACTAAAATGCAATAGATCAGTTGGGGTGAAGGGATGGCACAATGATTTGCAAGGGCTAAGGAGATTCACTGTCTGAGTACTTCAGAGAAAGTTCATTAAGTAATTTGCTAGCTCTTTGGGGAGCTGCTCAATGTAATCCTACAAAATAAAAATACAATAAAATAATAAAAACGATGCAAGAACTATTAATAATAAAAAAGCAATAAACTCAGGCTGATGGTATAAAAAAAGCATAAACCATCATAAAGGGCGCAATCCTAAGCAGGTCTATTTAGAAGTAAGTCCCATTTTATTTCCTGGGCTTACTCCCAGGAAAATGCTCTTCAGATTGCAGCCTAAGTAGTCTAAAATGATAGTCATAAAAGAGTTCTCAGGCTAGGAGGAGACTTTGAACTCTTGGGCACATAACTTAATCTATAGATTCTACCCATCAATAAGACAATATTCAAACAACCGGAAGATGCTGTTTGCCCACAATTTTATACTGGTCCAAAAATGGCCTGGATAAAGTTGTGTACAAGGAGAAAACCCTACTACATCACAAATCCTTCTACAAGAGATACAGAAACTGCCAATTCGTCCAGAGTTAGGAATGACCCTCGTCTACCTCTGAATGGATTGTTTACTCTTGTTTACTGGATCTTGTATGTAGCTTTGCAATGTAATTTCAAACATTTTGTCCAGGAAAACTGGTCCTTCTAACCTCTCTTTGTAATAACCCCCTTTCCTTCCCTCATACCAGGGTTGCCAGATCTCTGTGCAAAGAGTAGGAGCATTTCCACAGCCAGTGCAACATCACTTCTGGAAGTGACAACATGGAAGCCTGCCAGGAGCACACACACCACGTTTGCCTGGATTGCCTGTGAGTGGCAGGTGATTGCTGGTTGGCTTGCAAACTCCCAGAAGTTTGCCCACCACTGGCAGGCACCTGGGAACCCTACCTCATACCCTTTCTCTGTTTGCAGTTTTGTGTACAGATATGGTTGCCAGGTTGAGCCTGGAAAGGTGTGCAAGGGAGCATGCTTGTACAAGCTGGAAGTGACAAAGGGTAGCTTTAGGAACCGCCATGATTTTCAGTGATTCCCAGAGTTACCCTTTGTCACTTTTGTGTTGCATCTGGAAGTGGCGTTGTGACATCACCACTGTCGCTATTTTTTATTTTATTTAGCAGTGGTGGACAATGGGGCTTGTCAGTGCCTCCCACCATAGTGGGAGGCCTGGTAAGTCTAGGCACACATCTTGCTGCCAACTGACTGTAAGATTCCGCATATGTGATGAAGTAAGCTGTGACTCATAAAAGCTTATGGCATAATAAATCTGTTATTCTCTAAGGAACCATGGGATTCTTCATTATTTTAAAAGCAGGATGGTAGGACTATAGTAGATCGCAGTTAAAGAACAAGAGGATGACTCAGCCTAGTTGGTTTCTCTTTTTATTTTAGTAAACATTTCTTCAGCTTTCCTAGTTATTATAAATCCTATAGACATTACAAACAAGAGAAGCTCAGTCCAAGAAATGCAGTCTTTAATACATAGCAAGCATGAACCAGTTTAATGTTGACAGCGCTTTGGATTTTTTGCTGGGTTTGGGGAAGCAAAGGGAATTGTTTTGTAAAATAAAAAAGACTAATTTCAAAGAAGCAGGCTTAAACAATGGAGTTATTTATTTGAGGTCAAAACTCTGATCCACCGAATTCTCCAGTGCCTCTAACTACAGATGCCTGAGCACCTGCCGGTACAGCTCACAATCTGCTCATCACTTACAAGCAGGGAGCTGATTGTTCATCGAACTGTTCAGATGTATCTGAACAAATCTGAATGTGTTCATTTTGCATGATTTACACTACATTCTTACACATGCTGGGATGCATTGTCAACTTCTATCTGAAATGCCTGCCTCACTCAAAAAAATTGAAAATGGTGCTATTACACCGGAACATTATTTCTGCCATTTGAAGATATTCCTGGTGTCATGCCATAACAATGCTAACTGCTCAAACTGGAAAAAAAATATGACGGTAGGCAAGCAGAAGGAAAGTGCTATTATGTCACCACTTGCAGTGTTTTCTTGTATGGGCACCCTCCATCCACTTCCCACTAAAAAGTACATAGTTTCCAAAATGAGACTTACTATTTAGGTGTCTCTGTGTGCTTTCCTCTTTTCTGATGTTGCAGGAGATATTTTTCAGTATTTTTCTTCCCAGTTTGAGCAGATTTATTTATTTACTACATTTATATCCTTCCTTTCTCTTCAGTGGAACCCAAACCAACTTACATCATTCTCCGCTTTCATTTTATCCTTACAACAACAAATGCCACTATTACACTTTGACACTAGGCAAATAATCAAATTGTAGACATAGTATTGTGGTATAATAACAATAATTTTAATTATTTTTAAAAATTAAATGGTCACTGCAACCAGCAGTCTAGAAGTTAACAACCAGAACTGCAAAAACCAAAGGGACAGGGACCTGGACTTGTAGAAACAGTAGCTACAACACAGGCTTAGAGCAGAACTACACGAGACGAGTTACTAGAGTTCTACATGTGTCTGCTTACCTCAAGGTTTGATGGGAAGTGTAGGAAGTGTAGGCGTCCTTGCAGCTTTTAAGTTTAACATGCAGCGGTGCTCCGGGCACCCTTTCTGCTGACCTCTTTGCTCCAATCAGGAGCTCTCCTCACATCTGATCATGGCCATCAAGAAAAGGAAGTATTTAAAGGTACTCTCA
Organism: Eublepharis macularius; assembly: GCF_028583425.1. Taxonomy (NCBI): domain Eukaryota; kingdom Metazoa; phylum Chordata; class Lepidosauria; order Squamata; family Eublepharidae; genus Eublepharis; species Eublepharis macularius. The sequence goes on from NC_072791.1 coordinate 188,827,035, forward strand.
ACTGTGCTGATAGATTAGCTTAGATACAGCACGTAAGACACAACATATCATATTACATGATATGAATCTGCATGGACTGGAAGAGGTGTAAAGCCCGATTAGAATGCCTGACTGTTCCTTATTTTATTTTATTTTTATTTTTTTTATTTATTTATAGTCCGCCTTTCTCACTGAGACTCAAGGTGGATTACACAGTATGAGATGCATGACTGACAGCCCTCCATGGCTTTGGCATCTTTCTAGAGAATACTTAGAAATCTGATTTGGTGTCTTCTCAGAGCCCAGGAGGAATAAACATGGAACACAAGCATTCACAAAATTCTCTGGCACCAATTTTTTCTATCAAAAGTGTTCTGTCCACTTACAAACATGACAGATCCAAATGGACATGATTGTGATGTCTTTTTCACCCCCTTTATTTCCCTGCCTATCAAATGATTATATAATGTACTTATTTGGGTAACAGGCTTCAACTTGCACACTGTGATGCCAGAATGCTCAGAAGAGCATAGATTGTGTAACCTGAGAAGCAACAACAGATCTCAGACTGCTGTGTTTCATATACTCACCCACTCTCACACACATATACAAAATCTGGTGCAATAGTACACAACTACCGCATTTATTCAGTCAGACATATGGGACATGTCATGTCATATACATTGAAGATAAACATGAGTTTAAATATGTATTTTCAGGTGGAATACAGAAAAAAATATTAAAAGATTATCAAAAAGCTGGAGGTATGGTATATTACCAGGCAGATAATCAGAAAATTCATTTATTCCTAAAATCCATTAAGGGTGAGCATATCTATTCCAGAGACATTAACGATTTAATAGTTATTTTCCCTCACAAGGGGACCCTATCATATGCCACTCTGAAAACATTCACAACGCAAGGGACGTGGCTTCCATCCTTAGAATAATAAACAGTATGTTACTGAAATATGACATACATGAAAGATGTGCACAGAAAAGTTATCTGAGGAGGCTTATTTAGTTCATTATATTTGTTTGGGTTCTTTAATGCTGTTATATCTTGTGTTAGGAGTCATAGTTGAATTCAACTAATTGTTTTCATTAGTTTCAACGGAAAACATATTCCCTCTAGTTCCTTTATCATCACCACCTCCAAGCATTTGCGTTGAATTTCTCAGGGATTCTAGCCCTCAGTCACCCCTACAAAATAGGAGAAAGTGTTCCGTTCTGGAGAAAACTGATTTCTTCTAACTCTTTTCCACCCCACCAAATGGGATGAAACCCTCAGGGATTGTAGCCCTCAACCCTCCCTGCCAATTTGCAGACAAAAGGGATCTCTGTATCACAGGTTTCTAAAACTCTTTCACAAAGCAGGATCATAGATTCATGGGGGTGATTTCTGCTTTTCCCATTCCCAGCTCATGATGTGGGCAAGAGATAAAAGCCCGTTTTTAGCACAAATAGCAAGGGCTGCTAAACCCTCCATAAAACCCTGCTTAATTCATGTTTTTCAAAGCTTGTACCTGAGCTTTTGCACACTCAATTTATTCCTGATTTTCTTAGCAGTCAATCACGAAGTACTGGAGTCAGTTTGGGTATAGTTTTTCTGCCTCCCTTTCAGTCTTTAAAGTTGTAGAGTTGGTTTATTTAAGTTCCGCATGTGCCTTAAATAATCAGGATTTTCAAAGAAGGGTGCTATTGTCATCAGTGGCCTCATCGGTGACGTCACAGACCCTGTTCTGCCACCTGTACCTAAGTCTCCTCCGCCACCATGGTCCAAATCAGAGCGCCCTGCCTCAGCTGACCCAGAGCTAGGAGGCTGGAACCAATAGGGCAAACTGACATCTGTTGGGATAGAGACCAGGACAGCAACAGCTATACGGCTTTCAAACTGCGCTGTATTTTCTGGCCCAAGAAGTGGCCACGCCCCTCCTCTGGGCCCCCAGAGCTTTTGCATTTTTTTTAAAAAAAAATAATTTTCATAGTTTTAGATCTACCTACCATTGTGGCAATAAATGTAGCAGATTCCCTGAGTTCCCTGCGTTTATTTTTTTTTTAAAGTTAAGTCTCTAGACCCTTCAGTTGTGGCGATATATGGGGAAAGGCATATCTCCACAATAGAATGGGCTAGAGATTTACTTTTTAAAAAAATGAAACCTGGGAATTCAGAGCATCTACTACATATATTACCACAAAAGTAGGTTGCTATAATGCTATGAAAGTGATGATAAAAAAGAAAACAAAACAAGGAGGGGCAGGAAGGTGGAGGGAGGAGTAGTTTGATGATGATGAATGTCCAATCATCAAAAAGTGGGTTGGGAGAGGGTGGGAACAGGAGGGACAAACAAAACCAAAAGAAACGTTACACATAATGAAAAAAATCACTCAAAATTAGCTTCTAGAAACAGATCAGGGTAAAAGTGGCCTCAAAAGAACCAGGGAAAAACCAACAGAGCCCAAGTGAAAACCAAAAGGGAAAAAATGTGTGCAGAAATTAGGGGATAAATCAAAGCAGTGTGAGGCCAGAACTGACAAAAAATAAAACCCATGAGGAAACCTCTCCCCACCCCACCCCCTATTTAACTTAATTCCAGGTATCCATCAAACAGGCAGTAGAATTGCTTGGGAGAAAATGATTCAAACATTGGAACATTTTGGGGTAAGACACAGCAGGGGGAAGGAAAATGGCTTCTCCTCCCTTCACCTTCCTCCTCCATTTTTTTTTTTTTTTTTTAAAAACCATCCTATTCACCCACCCACTTTATACTTTTCAGATAAAAATCGGGGCTGCTTTTAGGAAAGAAAAAAATCCAGCAATTTATGATCCTTCTCTTGCTTTGCCCCTCCTCTGCAAGAGCTTGTCGTTTAGTTTTGAAAGGGTGGAAGCACAAATAGCCTCCACTCTGCAAAGCAGACAGATTGCCAAGGTAGGAAGAAAGAAAGAATCATACCTCTAGTTCTTTGACTGTTCCCTCAGACAATCCTTCCACCTTATACAGAAGACAGACACATGAAGCCTTTTGCCTAAAGATGCCAGATACGCAGCTGGCTTCTAGGGAAGGAGAGAGAAAGTAAGCTTAGGTCAAAAACTTTTGCCACTATCCATATTCCACCAAGCTGCCATCTGCTGCAAATGAGGCTTTGCCCACTACCCTCATCAGGCTGACTCCCAATAGCTAGAATGGCCTGGGCAAAGGTTGCCTCTGCTTATAGAAAGTGAAAGCCCACAAGGAAACGCTGTGCACAGAAACACAAGTTAAGGTCAACACTATGCATTGCAAACATAGGCTAAGGCTTCTGGTGTTGCCCGTCTGGCAAATATCTCCTAAGCTACCCCTCCCCAAATGATTTGCAATGATGGGGGGAAATACAGAAAGGGAGAGGATGTGAAAACTGAACACCAATTGCAGCCACAGATACTGTGGCAGTATTGGTCCAGATCCAGAAATCAGAGGAAATTTTATTTGAATTCGTTACCTTTACAAAAGTAACCAACAAGATAGGCCTTGATAAGATTTTGATTATTTAATTTTCCAGATGCAAACACAGGGTGTTTCCACATAGGTTATTTGCCCCCTAGTTTGATACTGATGGAAAGTGCTTTTTTATGCTGCTTCCCCACAGCATCATTGTGCATTCATGCACCTCCTTGGATTTCCCCAGCTTTTCTCTGTTTCCAAAATCTGCTTTTTCTTCAAAGTTTTGGGAAAGATTACAGTAGCAATGACGGCAGCCATATGGGTGGGAAAGTTTGGAATATCCCAGTCCCATCCACACAGCAGCCGTTTTTCCAGCAACAGCCATTTCTTCTCCGTCATCAGGGCTTTTAAAATTGGCATTATATCAATATATTATTATGCCAATAGGTGTATCAGGTTTCCTGAATTCTCAGCTTTGATTTTAAAAAGAGTAAGTATCCAAGCCCTTTCATTGTGGAGATATAAAGAAAAAGGTGAATCTCCACAAAGAAAAGGCCTAGAGACTTACCTTTTTTATAACTCATAATTCAGAGACCCTGATTGTCTGGTGCCAGGGCCGGACTTAGGAAACCCCCCAGGGACACCCTACCAGAAACAAGGCTTGCATCCCTCCAGTCCAGCCCTACCACCCTTAACATTCACCCAGCCAGGAGAGGACAGACGTCGGAAACACCAACAAGGGTCAAGAACGACCGAAGAAGCCCCAGGTGCAGAAAGTTCAGGCAAAGCCTCAACAACAGGAGGCAGGCTAAGTGGCGTCTCCTGGGTCCTAACGACTGCCAGTTATCCAGTCAAGGCTCCAGGGCAGCCTCTTTCCTCAGCCCAGGGGAAGAACAACAGCCCAGCCAGATGGAGAAGAGACAAGAGGGCAGGAACAGCCAACCAGCACCAACTCAAGCAGCGGGCCAAAGGCAGCAAGGGAGGCACCAGGCCACACTACCACCCAGAGGCCAACAGGAGAGATGCAACAGCACAGCAAACCAACAGACAGGCTAGAAAGGGCAGGGAGTAGCCCAGAAGAGCCAACAGCAGGGCAGCCACACCTAAGGCAGCCAAGGCAGCAGCTAGGTTGTTAGGGGTGGGGCTAGGAGGTGGAGGCTGGGATTGGTGAAGGGATAAAAGAGGAGTCCCCCCCCCCTCCCAAGTGGGGTGGAGAGTAAGGAGTTAGATGAGAAGTGTGGAGAGAGGAGGAAGACACAGGAGTATCTCGAGAAGGCAGGGGCAGCCGTTAAAGGGGCAGTGGCTGACCCCAAACCCAGAGGCGCTGCCAACCCAGGGCAGAGAGCGTCACACTGATACATATATTGGGTTACATATATAGATATAACACTACTTAATTGCCAGTTTAAAAGAAAAAAAACATGGTGACAAGGAGAAGAAATGGCTGGTGCAGGGAAAACAGCTGCTGCATGGGAGGGAAACCTACTGCATGGAAATCCTGTTCCTGCTGCCCTCTATCAGCAGCCTCAGCAGCAAGAGGGAAACTGTACAAGACTGTCCCTCTGTGGAAAACGCCATAGGAGCACGTATCCAATCACGCAGTTCCTCTTAAGGAAAAGCATTTGTGACATGGGGCCTTGTCACTATTGCACTACATGTAACATGTATACAACCACATGACTAATTGCATGTGTATCTGCACCCATTGCACATGGAGTGAGAATTGTCTGTATATATTTTTCAGAGTTTGTATGTTTTGTTCCTCTACCTCACTACAAATATTTGTGTATCTTTATTGTGTAAGTATATATATTCACCCACATGCACACATTGTATTTACTCAAAGAAAGATGACCCTAAATGTAAGATGACCCCTTAAAAATGTTATACACAATCCATACACACCGTATGCAAATATAAGATAACCCCCTCTTTTTATGGTACATCTGTGAGAAACTAATCTTGCATTTGAGTAAGTATTGTGTGTATAAATTAGATATAAAAATACACAATACTTTTAAGATTATAAGTACTACTGAGAAAGAGAAAGCTTGCATGTTACTGATTTTAATATGCAGTTTTTGCTGGTAACTTAACTTCAGAACAGACATCTAACGGCCTGTTCTTGAATACAGCACTAGAAACAGGTTTAATTTTATTTCCACATAGAAGAAACTTCTTTGTTCCAGAGAAGTTCTGCAGAAACAAAGTGAGAGCTTCTTCCAAATAAGGCATTCCAGAGCAAGATGTGAGATGCCTACTGTGATGTTACGTTTCCAGCCAGAACCATCTCATTAAAATATCTTTGGCTTTTCCCCTTTTGCTCAATTGTACTTGAATCCTCACTATGCTGAGCTGGGGCAAATGTTTGTTGCAGAAGAGAACCATACCGCTATCTAAAATGCAATCTTAATATGACTTATTAAAAACAGATTACATTATAAAACGAGCGATGCAATTTGCACATCACACTGTATTACATGCAGCTTCTCCTGCGCAACAACCTGCAAAGCTGGAGATACAGGAGGAGGTGGAGGCAGGGAGAGTGGAAATGCCGCTATCTCCCTCTAAATGGATGTATTTGGTGTTGATAGTCAGATACAGTTTTCACCTTTATCCCAGCTTGTTTCTGACCCACTGAGTTAGTGTTAATCACCCCTGTAGGCACCAATAATTTCCCATATGTGGAATTTGATAAGTTAGAGGACCCACTTCATTTCAAGAAGATTCCAACCGACTATCCAGTTATCGCTATGGACAGCTTCAAGCACTTCCCTGCCGGCCCTTGTATTCTTAGCGTTATCAAATGCTTTGCACTTTTTTGTCTTTTATCTCTTAATTGAGACCTGACTGCAAGAAAAGCCTATCTCTTAAACTGTGTTGCATTACGTATTAACTTTAACTGTGGCTTTGGCTACTTGAGGTACAGAAAGACTGCTGAAGAGAGGTAGAAAAATCTTTCTAAATCTCTTATTTAGGGGGGGGAGATATGTGTAAATGCTACACTGTAATAAAAAATATAAATCTCCTCCTACTTTCTACCAGTTTTCCTATAGACAGAGTATGGTAAGGTGGGGGGAGCCCTGTGTATCACAAAAGAAAATGAAAACTTTAGACACCATCTTTCCTGACAATAAATTAAAATGCAATGACTCCGGGGGAAAAGGGACACAATATTAGGAAACCAATAGAGCATAAGCAAGAAAATTAATTAGTAATTAAAAGGTGATAGAGAATTCTTCATTTATTTTCCTGCAATGGTCTGTTAGTTCGGTTCAATTGTAACATAGTTTGTACAGGCGGCTTATTAATATCTACATGGCAAAGCACCACTCTATTAATTAATGGTCCTCCTCAGACAGAGATTCCCACATTTTTGGAGCCTCAGTCCCTATTCTTTGATTAGACAACACTTTGTTCTTCCTCCAAATAGAATAAAAGTAGTAGAAATTACATGCAGTAAACTATCTGTAGAACTAAGAGAGTTACAAAGGCCCGGGTTCAAACTCCTGACCCTAGGACAGTCACTATAGCTCAGGTGAATTAACCTTGCAGGGCTGCTATGAGGGTAAAATGGAGAAAGGGGGAATTGGGTATGCTGCCCTGAGGGAGGGCAGGACAAAAATGGAATAGATCAAATTTGGTGGTGGTGGAAAGTGCCCTCAAGTCATAGCTGACTTCTGCTGACTCCTGCTGGAGGTTTCAAGGCAAGACACTAACAGAGGTGGTTTGCCATTGCCTGGTCTTTGTGGAGGTCTCCCATCCAATTACTAACCAAAGCCCACCCTGTTTAGCTTCCAAGAGATCGGGCTTGCCTGGCAGGGCCAATAGATCAATTTAGTATGAAATAATTTTTAACAGAAATCATGTTTAATTTTGTTAAGAACAACAGTAATTTCAAATAATATACCTGAAATTATATTTGGCAACTTAAATCAAGTTTTTTCTGTAGAATGGAACTTTCTGCCCTCCCGCTTCCCAACGTAGCCTCCTGTTCTCCCAGAAATATCGGTCCTGGTGGCTGCTTGCTCCTTGAGCAGTGGGAAAGGATCCTTAGTATCTAAGCCAATGCACTTACAAGTTGGAAAGACACCCAGGGGGAAATGCTATATGGCCTATATTTATCTTTTTTTTAATCAAAGCGATTCAAGGTTAATCTTGCTTTGAGAATTTCACAACGGCTCTTCAGCTAATTAGTGACATACTGGGAATCACTGTTATGTATGACAGTGGAAAAGCACATTCAATATGCCAATAGACAAAGAACCCTAAGACTGGTAGAGGCATTTTACAAAGGCTAGGCCTTCCTCATAAGATACAAATTGTGTCCTTGCGCTTCATTCCCATATACTCCAACAGCACCCAGATGAAAATGGGACCACTCCTGGGCATGAGTGGGCAGGCTAGAAGCAGAGTCCAGCTGGTCACAATGTAGCCCTTGACAACAATGGCATGGCCAGCACAACCCAGGCTCAAAACAAACTACCAAAACAAGCTTCAAATGGGAAGTCAAAGGGCATGCAAGCACTTGGCTTCAGAGGACAAGAACAGAGAGGTGTGCCGATACTAAACGGCATGTCAACTGCATGGGATGCATATACATGCACTATCCGGGATTTCAAGACCATTCGCTTCATTTTACAGCTGAGTAACACTGAGGACCAGCAATAAATGTCTAGACAAGTGCATCTATGGTATACCATTCTTAAGCAGAAATAACAATAAACAGTGCCTCTGAGCATACACACAGTATTTTTTTCCTCACCAAGTAGGGTTGCCAGATTGCATAAAAAATAAACAAGATGCTGGAGTTCTTTGTGTGTGCGCTCCCAGCCCGGTGTGATGATGTCACTCCAGGGTGATGTCATCACTAGTCATTCTCCAGCACTTGGGAGGCCGGGCAGGCAAAAAGGTCTGCCACTTCCTGAGTGCACAGGAGGAGGCTAGGCTGGCTGGTTGTTCCTCCAGTTCTCTGGCAGGCAGGCGAGTGGGCCTGCCACTTCCCAGGCGTGCAAGAGGAGGACGAGCGCTGGAAGGAAGGGGGAGGGGGAGGAGGCAGAGGCTGCGCCAGCCACCCCTCCTGCCCCACACACTCAAAAATACCGGACATTTATATATTTGGTATTTAACCACATTTCCCCCAGACAGTTCCAGAAAAAACTGGACTGTCCAGGGGAAAACTGGGCATCTGGCTACTCTACCACTGAGCAACTATGTGTGTGTGTTATGTGCTGTCAAGTTGCCTCTGACCTATAGTGACCCAAAGAATGAAAGACCCCCAAAACATCCTATCATTAACAGTCTTGCTCAGATCCTGCAAACTGGAGGACGTGGCTTCTTTTATTGAGTCAAGCTATCTCGTTTTAGGTCTTCCTCTTTTCCTACTGCCTTCCACTTTTCCTAGCACTATTGACTTTTCCAGAGAATCTTGTCTTCTTATAACATCACCGAAGTACGATAGCCTCAGTTTTGTCATTTTAGCTTCTAGGGAGAATTCAGGCTTGATTTGATCTAGAACCCACTTATTTGTCTTTTTGGCTGTCCATGGTATCCACAGAACTCTCCTCCAGCACCACATTTCAAATCAATCAAACTTCTTCCTGTCAGCTTTCTCCATTATCCTACTTTCTCATCCATACATCGTAATGGGGAATACCATTGTTTGAATTATCTTGATCTTGGTTCCTAGAGAGACATCTTTATCTTCAAGGATCTTCTCTAGCTCCCTCACAGCTGCTCTTCCAAGTCTCAATCTCCTTCTGATTTTGTCATTGCAGTCTCCCTGTTTATTGATGATTGAGCCAAGGAATAGAAAATCTTGAACAATTTCAATTTCCTCATTGTCATCTTAAAATTGTGTAACTCCTCAGTAGTCATTATTTTTGTTTTCTTGATGTTCAGATGTAATCCTGCAACTGTAGCTCCTCACAAATTTAAAATTGGCGGGGGGGGGACGTAAAAAATAATGGCATATCTCCCACACAATCTCAGGCACCTCTTGCTTTAGAAATTCTATCACTGATCGGCACTGCCAGCAAACTACATTCAGATAACACATCTGTTTTCCTCCGCATAAAATTCTTTTTTCCCTTTCCCTGCACAAAACTTTCCCCCCATCTTTTCTTGCAATAAGTAGTTACCTGTTCTTCCATTAGAATACATCAGAAAAGAAAGCAGAATTCAACATTTACTGTTTTTCTTTAAGTAAAGTATGTCCCTCAGAGCCAAACTGCATAACATTAGAGTTTTTGTCTCTGGAATTCTTAATACATAATTTGGCCCTCAAAATCAATGGGGGGTGTGCGGGGGGGGGGGTGGATCAGCTCCATGACATTGGAGAAGTGAAGTTTAATTCTTTCCTGGGCTTCCCAAATTACGCTCCCTGGACAATTTTAGGCCCCAGTAGGGATTCTGAAAACCACAGGGAGCAGGAGGATACGATGTTTGTTACGAGGGCAAGAAAGACACAGCAGGATTTCTCTCCTTTTCTGCCCGGACTATAAAAATTCAGAAGGGCATTTTTATAAAGTGAATAAGGCTAGAGCTAGTGTCTGTGGAATGGAAGACAGTCTTCACTGTATATACTGTGCTGTGTTTATTGCATTGTTCTCTAATTTTGTAACTCAGCTTAATTGCTGATTGTATGCAATATAATATTCCACTGCATTGTTTTATAAATCTAGTAAATCCTGCTTTACTGTCTGAACTATACTGTGTTTTTAATGCAACATTCTTTAATGTTGAGGGTTATGTATTATCTGTTCTTACTATGTTTTTAGTTGTAATCTGCCTTGAGCCTCAGCGAGAAAGGTGAACTATAAACGAAGTAAATAAATAAATAAAAATAATAGGCACCCCCCAAGATAGCATCTTGCAGTATGCCTCTTATTTCTCATTTGCAGAAAGTTAACAATAATTCTCTCATACACATGCCTTGCTAAAAGCTAAATCAATGTTTATATGGAGATATAAGATCCATGTGGTAGGTTCTATTCAAATGCACACCTCACAGAAAACTGAACAGGTAGGATATTTCTGTTTACATATTTGCCAGTCTCTTATTAAAGGCCCAATTCACCTTTTCATTAACTCCTGTGAAATGATAAACCAGACCAGTATTCTGCTTCAAAAATAACCAACAGTGGCTATTTCAAAAGAATCAAAACACAGAAGTGCCTGAAAAAGGAAAATGTGTGAACAAATCACAGTCCAAAGCATCATGACATATGATAACTCCACTTCCTAGGTATTACAACATCACTATGAAGCATGCCATTGGTTTGATTACTGGTGATACAAAACTGCTAGGAACATTGTTACAAACTGGATTGCTAGGACTGATGCAGATTGAGAACAGCCATATGTGAGCCCTGAAGCAGGAAGCTGAACCACCGCAGGATGCAAGGTAGGTGAATCACCTTGGCTTATTTGCTGGACAGGTTCTCAGAAGGGTATAAATCTCTGTTTTTAGCCAAACAGTAGCTTCAAGAATCTCCGACTACGGATAATTTGAATAACCTGACAAGCAGCTTCAAAATAGACTTCGGTAGGTAATGCCAACCTACAAATGTGGCCTGAAGATCTTCCAGAATTATAACTGATCTCTAAACTATAGAGATCAATTATCCTGGAGAAAATAGCTACTGTGATGGTCAGACTTGATGGTATAATACCCTGATGAAGTCCCTCCCCTCCCCAAACCCCACCCTCCCCAGGCTCCACCCCCAAATCTCCAAGTATTTCCCAACCTGAAGTTGGCAAACCTAGTTATGTTTTACATAGAAGGGTCTCCTTGCGAGTAGGGGGAATTAGCAAACAAGGAGAAACTGCAAGAGGCAGTAATAAGCGAGAGCCTCCACCAATGTATACCAGGTCCCTTGCCCGAGGAAACTGACTAGATGGGTGTTCTTTTTAAACCAAATAGTATTTTATTCAAAAGGGAAATTCACACACAGCAAGAGGCAAATATATCAAAATCACAGGCATACAAGAGTCCTAGGAAAAGTAGTGAGAAGATGGGGAATAGTTGTTGGATTCGTGTAATAGTTACGCATCAGAGAAGTAGAGAGGTCTGCAGAGGAAGCAGCCTCGAACAACCAGTGTTCCTTGCCTGGAGGCTCAGGGGAATTCTGAGAGTATGGCACTTGGATCCAAGTAAGTGCACACACTTGGGCTGGGGCAAAGCCCAAGCAATTATAGGGCAAAATGGGCCCTGGTGCTGGAAGGTCACTTCAGCCCAACTGGCAATGACCTTAATGGTTGTGTCCTGGAATTGACAAAGGGATTGCGAAACCCTGATTGGCATTCCAGGGTGTGATAATGAGAGTTGGGGAGGTTAAGATTAGTCATTCTCGGTGCTGGACAATGAAACTGTAGTTTTAATTAAGTGAATCTGGGGTTGGATAAAGAACTTTAAGTTTAGATTAAGTTTTCCCAGGAAGAGTTTAAACTTATCAGAGATAATTGATGGCCCTTGATTGCTAGATAGGATTTTAGCCGGGGTTCTGATCAATGGAATAGTGGAATGTCCAAAGGGTGTTGTAAAGGAAAATCCCTCAAGCACCTTTCTTGTCAGTCCTGAAGGTGTGCAGCAGGGAGGGCAAGAATCAATCACACCTAATCACTCAACATTCCATTCACATTCCATCCATGTCTCAGTCTCCCGGGTGGAAGTTGGCAACGTTTTGCTCAGCTGGACAGCCTGCTACTGTGGTTTTCCTGCCAGCTGATAGCCACAAAAACAGCCTTCCTGACCCTCCCAGGAGGAAAAGAAGAATGCCGCACCACTAGAGAAGGTAAACGTGGGGCTGGGGCTGGGGGCTGGGGGGGTAAGTTGGTAGGGGGGCTGGTGTTTGGGCAGTTTAAAGGGATTTAAATGCCCCTTTCTGGCCTTAACAGCGGCATGGAAAGGGGCATTTAACAGTTTAAAGGGCCCTTTCCTGCCTTGCAAGCAGCAGGTCCCTTTAAACTATCAGCTGGCAGGCAATGAGGGGGGATTCCCCCCCCGCCGCCTGCCAGCTGATAGTTTAAAGGGATCTGCTGCTTGCAAGGCAGGAAAGGGCCCTTTAAACTGTTAAAGGTCCCTTTCCATGCCGCTGTTAAGGCCAGAAAGGGGCATTTAAATCCCACGAACCACGAACTGATTCGTAACTGGTCCAGTTCCGTGGTGCGTGGTTTGTGAAACCCACGAACCACGAACCTCCTTGTTCTTTTTTTTTGTTCCATGCCCATCTCTAATAATGATACCATAAACAACAGTTTATAATACCTTCAATTCTACTTAATACTATATACTGTAAAATTTGCTAGGAACACAAAATTGGTATGTGTGGAAAAGAAGCAAAAATACACAATCTATGCAAGTTTAGGAGCCAAAGATCATTGTAAAAGCTCCGATAAATGTAGATCATAAAGGAAACCAGTGTCAGGTGCAACTTAATAGAAATGCAAGGAAATGAGGCTACAGAATGGGCAGAAAGTTATTAGGTATGATAAATCTACATTAGAGGAACTTAACTCAACTGCAGCCACATCATTCTCCAAAGGTTATCAGTTATACAGGAAAACAGAGCAGAGGGCAAAGAGATGGTTACAAGGACAGACACAAGACTATGGATGCAGCGGTTGCTACTGGCAGTATTAACAGCATAATCCTAAACCCTTCCAAGTCCATTGAAATTACTTTGAAGTCCAAACTCTGCATGGGATTGCAGTGTAAATAACAGAGGGCAGCACAAAGGCATATACAATATTTTAGCAGTGACACACATGCAATAATAATAAAATTAATAATGATGATGATGTGTGTTTATATACCACCCTTCTGGACAGATTAGTATCCTAATCTGAGCAGTCCACAAACTCATTATTATCTCATTCCCCACAATACAGTTGGGGAGTTGGCACTCAGAGGAGAGGTATATCCAAGGCCACCTACAGAGGTCATGGCAGTAGTGGAAGTTGAACTAGCAGAGAGCTCATTTGGAGCCCAGCCACTTAACTACTATGTTACAGCAGCTCTCTTACAATTACAGTTACAAACAAGCAAATATAGTTGCTGTTCCCAAGCTTTCCTAAGGTACTAATATCTCTCCCATGTGTTGCACCTTCATGCAGTTAAAGAGGCCAGGTTTCCCACTTTCGGTGGGCAACCTCCTGCCCTTAGCCTCTGTCCCCCACCATCACTCAATAGTATAATGGTGGGGAAATGAAAAGGCTGAATCAGCATCCTGGAAAAGCACAACATCACTTCCATTTGTGTCACTAGAAGTGACATCAGTGCATCACAGGATGAACTAAGATTCAGCCCAAACTCTATGGGTTTTTTACCATAGATTTTTGGGGCAATCCTATAGCGCCTTGCAATGTAGTGATTAGATATGGGCACGAATGGGGGGAAAAACCAAACAGGCTGTTCAGTGTTCGTTTCCGATGACTAACACGAACAGACGAATGGAACCAAACATGTCCCGTTAACTAACGAGTTCAGGGTTCAGAGTTCATAGGTGCCAGAGCGGCCCCCTTAGCACTTAAAGAGCCCATATTCACAAGGAATGTATAGCAGGATCTTCTCCAGCCACCACCCAAGTTTGGTCAAGATTGCGGTATGGATCTCGAAGTTATACATTCCCAAATTCAACGCCCCCCGGAAATTCCCAATCAACACAAATGGAGCCACCCACCCCAGTTCACTTGTGTCTGTGTGGTGGTCCTGAAGGCATGCCGCCTCCCCTCAGAGGGTGGGGGTCTGACTGCTCACCAGTGGCACCCTCCATGTGCCCGCCCGCCAGGCCTACGGGTGGGAGGAAAATTATCCACTTATGCAACAAGGTGGGTGAAGCCTGTGGCCGCCAGGCCTGGCGGGCTCGGGGAGGAGGTGGTGCGCTGCCTCTCCTCAGGGGGTGGGGGGTCTGGCCATTTGCCAGCAGCACCCACCAATTGCCCACTCGCCAAGCCTCCAGGTTGGAGACGGACAAAGCATCCACTTATGCAGCAAGGTGGGTGAAGACTGCAGCCGCCAGGCCTGGCAGGCTCGGGAAAGCATTGGTGTGCCTCCTCCCCTCAGGGAGTGGGGGTCTGGCCATTTGTCAGCAGCACCCCCCATGTACCTGCCCGCCAGGCCTCCAGGTCGGAGGCACACAAAGCATCCTCTTATGCAGCAAGGTGAGTGAAGACAGTGGCCGCTGGGCCTGGTGGGCTCAGGGAGGCAGTGGCGTACCACCTCCCCTCAGGGAGCAGGGGTCTGGCTGATCGCCAGCAGCACTCCCCATGTTCCCGGCCACCAGGCGTCCCGGTCTGAGGCGGACAAAGCATCCGCTTATGCAGCGAGGTGGGTGAAGACTGCGGACGCCAGGCCTGGCGGGCTCGGGCAGGTGGTGGCATGCCACCTCCCCTCAGGGGGCGGGGGTCTGGCCACATGCCAGCAGCACACCCATGAGCCCGCCCACCAGGCCTCCAGGTCAGAGGTGGACAAAGCATCCGCTTATGCAGCAAGGTGGTTGATGACTGTGGCTGCCGGGTGGTCAGGGAGAGGGAGACTAAGGGCTTTCAGGTGCGGCGACGAGCCGCACCTGGAAGATCTTGCAAGGGGGACGGGAAGACCCCGAATCTGCTGCTGCATGCATCACCCACCTCCCTGCCATCAAGGAAATGAGGGGACGGGGGTGGTGCAAGTGTTGGGGAAGGGACTCGTGGCAGTACCCAAGAGGGAAAGGAGGAAATAGGGAACACGAAGTGGTCAGGCTGGGAGAGGGGGACCCAGGGGTTCCGGGCGCAGCGACAAGCCACACTTGGAAGATCCTGCGAGGGGGACGGGAAGACCCCGAATCGATGGCTGCAGGCATCACTCACCTCCCTGCCATCACGGAAATGAGGGGACGGGGGTGGTGCAAGTGGTGTGGAAGTGACTCCTGGCAGTATCTGGGAGGGAGAGGTATGGACCAGGAACTAGAAAGCTCCCAAGCGAGAGGTAGTTGGGAGGGGTCGGAGGGGTCTCAGAGAGGGAGAGGAAAAAATAGGGCAGTGGCAGCAGCTGCCATCGCCTTCCTTCCTGCCTTTGCGGAAAGGATGGGAGTCGCAGCCTGGGACACATTCCCCCCCAGCTCAAAAGGGTCCAGTCAGTCCCATTAACAGGGGAGCCGCCATGCTGTACAACCAACTGTATCCCTATACAGTACAATCGGCTGTGCAATTGCAAGCGAACTGTCCCTTGTGACCAAGGAGGGAGCAGTAACAGAATAGTCCCTCGTGAAGCGGTGGCTGACATGACCCGCTGTACTGCCTTCGTGGAAAGAAGGGGATGGGCAGGACAGGAGAGGTCATTCGAAAAGGTCGGAGTGGTTCCACAGAGGGAGAGGTAGAAAGAGGGACCAGCAGACCCGAGAAATGAGGGGGGCCAGAATAGTTCCACACTGCTCTGAGACACCTCACCTGTGCAGGCAGTACGGGCACTATTCATGTTTGGGTGGCACTGCCAGACACCAACCGCATTCCTGCCTTCACAGAAAGGAGGGGATGGACGGGACAGGAGACATTACTTGGATGGGTCAGAGTGGTTCCAGAGAGGGAGAGACAGAAACGGGACAGCAGCAGCAGCAGCAGCTGACATGGGCCATCTTCCTGCCTTTGCGGGAAGGACATGAGTAGAGGGACTCATTCCCCCCTGCTCAGAGGGCACAGTGTTTACAATGGATAGGGGCACCGTGTGACTCAACTACATGTGCAACAGCTCCTGAGCTGTTCTGCAAGTGCCCAAAGTAGAGGCTGCTGCCAGCATCACCCACTTTCCTGCCTTTGCAGAAAGAAGGTGTCATGATGATCTGGTTGTGCCAGGAAGGCCTATCAAGGTCACAGAAGCCTATTAGCAATGAGAGTGAGCCTGGCTAAACCTGACCCAAACATGCCAGCCCTCATTCGAGATACCCGCAGGACTCGACAGGCAAGGGTGTGCAGTGACGGCATGGAGAACCAAGGGGCAAGATGCTTTAGTAGCCCCTGCGGAAGCCCACACACACCACGATGGATATGGGCAAGCCATGTAGGGCAATCTTCTCTGCCAAGACGCGAAGGCCCGCCTCCTGATCCCTCAACCTCGACGTTGTAAGCGGCGCTGTCCCAGACCCCAAGGGGACAACCTCCGTGAGCGCGGCCTGCCAGAGCACTTTGCTCCCACCAGCGTCACCCTCAGGATTAGTTGACCCTCCCACTGATCCCCACTCAGAAGAGCTGATCGGCCCCTTTCTCCCCACAATGGATGTTTCGCTGGGCCAGGACGGAGACCACGGACATGGGTGGTGCGTCTTCACTTGCCGAGTCAGGGCCGTTGACGACAGGTGCTTCAGGGTTTTTTTCCTTGCGCACCAGGACATCACAGGCATGGCAACGCACCACACGGGGATCATTAGGAAAGGCCCAAAAGTGCCTCCACATGGAGGCGTTGAAACGTGGACCACTAACTGTCCCAGGGGAAGGAGAATGAATGGTTACAGGCTGCGCTATGGAGCTGGTCACGGACAACAGGGTGAGGGGTGGACTGCAGGCGGGGACACCACCAAGAGTCTGGGATGGGGACGGGAGGGATCTTTCATAAAACACAAACCATTCCTCCAGGGATCCCTCACCCACCCCCTCCTCAAAATGTTGAGATCCTCTCCCCCCAGCAGAAAGACCTCTTTGGCCTCCTCCACAGCCCCCACAGGTGAATTGGGGGGAGGACTCTCTGCTGCCCCTGAGCCACACCCAGTACTGCTTTCAACAAGTAAACCAGGACTGCCTTTGCACTTCACCCCACAACCACCCTTGGCGGCCAACACAACAGGAAGACTCATTGTGCCAACAAACTAGAATTAAGGAGGACAGAAAAGGAGAGAACACTGTGAGCCCTTAGCCAAGGTGCCCAGTGAGCTTGGCCCCAGGGCCTGGCAGCAGCCCTGGAACCAGAGGGAGGGGGTAGAGCCCTAGCCCAGCACACCCACAAGCCTGACCACCAGATCAGGCACTGTCTGATACTGATACTACTAACAATAATTATCAGGGTGAGCCCTCAGCCGAGGTGCCCACTAAGCTTGGCCCCAGGGCCTGGCAGCAGCCCTGGAACCGGAGGCTGAGGCTAGAGCACTAGCCCAGCACACCCACAAGCCTGACCACCAGATCAGGCACTGTCTGATACTGATACTACTACTAATAATAATCAGGGTGAGCCCTCAGCTGAGGTGCCCACTGAGCTTGGCCCCAGGGCCTGGCAGCAGCCCTGGAACCAGAGGGAGGGGGTAGAGACCTAGCCCAACACTCCCAGAGACCTTACCAGATCAGGCACTGATAGTAATGTGAGCCCTCCGCTGAGGTGCCCACTGAGCTTGGCCCCAGGGCCTGGCAGCAGCCCTGGAACCAGAGGGGATAGCTCCCTATCCCGCCCACCACACACAGAAAAAAGCACAGCTCCAATGCACTCTCCCTCTCTCTCTCGCAAAACGCTATTAACAGCTCTGTCCCACTCCACTGCTTGCTGAAAGTGAAACCAGAACTGGGTGCACAGTACCCTTTTATAAGCTGAGGACTCATTAAGAAACACAGGAGGCCTGTGGTTGGCAGTCAGAACTGCCTAACAGCGTTTGCAGGGATGAGATTGGAGTTCCCATGGCCACAGAACATCCCCCCTCCTCCTCCCTCCCCCTTGGTGTCAGCTCCCATGTCCATTGTAACCAATTTGCAGCTCCACACTTGGAAGGAAGATCTGCCCATCAAGCTAAGTTGGGCTTTGATTGGGGAGTCCGGGGCAACAGAGGGAGTGCAGACAGAGTTCAGGCACTCCCCCCACCCCATTACCGAGGCAATTGATTGAAGGCGCCTGAGTGTCTAGCTTCCCGAACGGCGGCCGAGCACAACAAACAAGGCTTGCGTCGACCACCTGTTTGGCCTGAATGGCGCATCACGAATGGCCTGTTCACAAGCAGCCGAGCGGCCTGTTCATGGCTTTTTTCCATTCGTAATGCTGTTCATGCCCATGTCTAGTAGTGATATTCTTTCCAGTTACACAGCCAGAAATTAATGTGTGGCACCACAGGACACCAATTCAGTACATATCTTTCCCACCTCATCCCCCACCCCACCCCAGGCTCCAACAAGCAATCTATGTTGAAAAGGTGACAGTATGTCAGCAGTTTTATTAATTTTAGTACTAACACAAAGTGCATTTAGTCTATTTGAGCTCTAGAGGGGCCTATAGTGCATTCTCTCTACTCTCAGAGCCTTCTAAATCCTTCTCATTTTCTCCCTTCATCTTGTGGTGCTTCTATTGGAAGGTCTACAGTTAATGCCTTTTGCAAATCCTGTTGTTGCAGTAAACTTTATCGAAAGCAACTCTGTAGGTGTGGGGTTGGATTATTTCCCCATCTCTGCTAACGATCAATGTCATACCTGAGCTGCTTATCCAAATCATATCAACTTCAGCTATATGACGAATTTCCTAAAAAACAGCAATCGTTTCTATATGAAGTCACTGGGATCCAACACGTTTTTTACCTGCATTGGTTTAGGATTATACTGGAGAATTTTTACCTTTTAAAAGATAGTGCAGCAATCCAGAGAGCAATATCAGGGTCCAAGCAGGGGAGAAAGGGGAACAGATCCACTTTACTGGGACCTGGGGACCTAGCCTGGCCTGCAAGTCCATTACTATGATATGGCCTATGAAACAGAACAGATGTTTGTCTTTTGTGACCGATAAGATTGCATGGACTTTGTGGAGGGGGCCCATTGCAACTTTATACTACACCCAAAGAAATTATGCGGGGGCTCTGGTAGCTATGTCTATCCTGATCCCAGAAGCATCTACAAAAGTGACACAACTAAGTTGACCCTCTAATAGGTTGCTGACACCTAATTTTAGTATAGATAACAAGCACTTGATGTGCCGCCCCCCTCCCTGAGTTTCCCTGTGTTTGTGTACAAGAGAACAAGAGAGCATTGTTGGAATTCTCCTTCATAAATCTGATTTATAAAACAAACCATCAGCAACAAGGAAAAGTGTAGTTTTATTGTTTTCTTACTGGCCCATAACATTTTAGTTTTCCAGAAGCCTCTACTAAACATGATACATGAGGCAAGTAGGCCGCCACAACGGCATAAAAACGCTTTCTAAAGAATTGCAGCATAGCGGCAAGGACTGAAGGGCCATTTTTAAGAATCAAGCTGGTAGATGAAGACTATGGAACGCTGGATATGCAATTTCCATTGTTTCTTTCTCCCAGGACTCTAAGAGGTTCTGCACCGACTCTACCAGGTAAACTGATTCAAAAAGAAAGTATGTTGCTATCAAATTAAATCCTGCCCTAACTAATATTATGTGATATATACACGGCAAAAGAGGTAAAAATAATACATTTTCCCCAGCCAGCATATTGTGTTTTGTACCTATGATCTGTGTAAGAAATATGCGTTTTCCCCTACTCATCTATCTCATTCCCTCTCCCTCCTGCCCCCATCCCTAAACACAACTTCAAAGTTCTGAACCTTTTGGCTACAAAGAGGCCGGTGTTATTGTCAGTTTCAAGAGTTAAATATTCCAGGAGGAATTTGTTACTACACGGTGATACATAATGCCTGAAAACCCCCTGCACCAATATTGTTCTCAAATTGGCAGCAAGTGAACAAGGGACATGAAGGATGCTTCAGCACAGTAACCTATCCTTCCTTCTCTCTTGGGAGCCACTTGGCCAGCTTTCATCCTCATAATTATAATAAATTTGACATTTCATAGATAATATTGATTTCTGTATTTTAGCATTTCACCATAGGTGACAGTCTAGCGTCAAGAATGAAATTTCTATTGATCTCCAGCGCATTAATCTCTCATGTGTATGTGATCATTTTTATAAGACCTTTTACTGCACATAAATCAATATTTCATATTTCCAGCTATGCCAGAGGAGATGTCATATTTGTAAACTGTGAGTTGACACCTGCAATTCCTTCCTGTTCAGCTTCAACTGTTCAAGTAACAGTCGATTGCAGGGTTGGGGGGGGAGGGAGGAGGATCAAGCTGGAGGAACACAGTAGATGAAAAAGGAGGAGGGGTGCAGAAGGCTGTAATTAGCTTAATGAACAAAGCAGTGGCAGAAACAAAAATAAAGATGTGCAGCTCTTGCTAGCCGTTGCTTCCTGAATACAAACACTTTATGCCTCGCTTGCTAACCAGCTGATAATGTACTGCAAGGAGACATGTTGCGGGCAGGCATTGCCCCCATAGGGGTGCAACTATTAAAACCTTCTGAAGGTTTCCACAAGCCAACCCTTGCCCTGCCTAGCAGCACAGTTACTCCACAGCAAACAAAGCTGTATTTGGTTATATTTGAATACCGATAAAAATATTTATGTATCCACCTTTCTCCCAGACTAACAGGGACCCAAAGCAGCTCACAACATATGCAGAGCGTAATCACAGCAAAATTAAAAACCAACAACCAACTATAAACATCAGCCAAATGAAAGAGAAAGCTATCCACCGTTCATCATATGTTAACAATATTTAGTCAAAGGCTGTTGGCACACAATCAGCTGCAATGGAACAGCAAGATTCAAGTCCAGTAGCACCAAGACCAACAAGATTCCCCAGGGTATAAGCTTTTGACAGTCAAGCTCCCCTTGTCAGATATAAGCAGGAATGGCGATCGCTGAGCATTTATATCCCAGCCAGAAGGTGGGTGGGATGTTGCAAAGAATCTTACTCTTTTACTGCACGCCAATGCAGCTGTCCACCTGAAACCACCTGCAATGGGTTTTTCCAGTGTAGACAATCCCATCCAATTGTACATGATCACTACAGTGCAATGGCAGTTCATAATCCCATGATGAGTGTATGAAGGCAAAGGCTCTTTGGA
This sequence comes from Eublepharis macularius, assembly GCF_028583425.1. Classification (NCBI taxonomy): domain Eukaryota; kingdom Metazoa; phylum Chordata; class Lepidosauria; order Squamata; family Eublepharidae; genus Eublepharis; species Eublepharis macularius. The sequence goes on from NC_072791.1 coordinate 188,848,311, forward strand.
ATCATGCTGCCTATCAGCATCTTCTGAAAACCAGGAGGGAGAATGATCTGGTAGCCCATTCCACAGGTGATGGAGACGAATTAACAAACCCACGCCTGGGCAGCAGATCAGCAGACCTGTTCTATAAGATGCCCCAGAAGCAAGTAACTGTGAGAAAAGCAGAGTTGGCACACAGGTTCATAGCAGGCAAGCGGGTCCTTCAGGCCTTTGGCTCCGTCATAATTATAGCATGGTTCACTAACTACTTAGCGTCACTTCAGCATGTATCTTCCTCTATTAGCATCTTGTACAAGCCCCGTACAACTAAGCTTCTCCAGTTGGGAGGTCCTCCTAACTTGCCGTCTGTGAAATACCACAACCATCTTGTGGCTGCTAGAAAGGGCAGAATGGCCTTGAATCCCCATGTTCTCACTTTAGAAACATCATCAGACAACCTGACTGAGGGCATGTCCTGTCTAACGTAAACTCACAACTACTTGGGCTGGTTCTCAGAAAGACCACATTTTACTTTCCATATATATTTACGTTCCTACATGGTAATACGGTTAACTGTTTTGTATCAACTTTGGCATCTTTCAGTCATAACTTCAGTCATAACTTGGGCACCTTTCAGTCATAACTTCAGCCTGCCCTATCATTTAGCAACCCATTTATTTTTAAAATGCAATTTACCTTCTTATTCCCCCCTAACTTAGGGAGTTGGCTATAAAATAAAGATAGGCTACAAAAGAATAACAACTGTAGAGGCACAACCTGAGTTTTGTTTTTGTTTTTTAAACCATCGGCTTGTAAAACCTGAACCTCATGAATGAAATTCTTTCATAAGAATTATATCTCTTTCTTTAAACAAACCCTCCTCAGTGGCTTCTATGGGGTTTGCCAGATTCGTTAAAAAATCCCTGCAATGTGACTTTCGGTGAACCTTTGTTACATTCTTGAAGCTTCAAATTGTTTGCAATTAGGAGCCCATCGAGGCTTCTTCACTACTGTAAATCTGTGCCTTGCCTAAGAAAGGCTGCACACTTCTTTGAGAGCAAGTCCCTTTGGGACTTACTCATGAGGAAACTTCCCACTATTCAACAGTCCCTGCAATTAACAGTGAAATCCTAAGCAGTTACTCCAGTCTAAACCCATTGAAATCAGTCTTTAACAATGGTAGCAGTAAAGCAAAAATGATCAATGTATGTGACAGTTTTCTATTATTCCTACATTGGTTATAATGCTGTTTATTACTGCATTATCCTGTTCCTATTGCATTATTTTCTAATTTTGCAATCCAGTTTTTCTTGTCTGCACTGTTTGTAGCATTATACTGTTTTTACTGCATTATCTTCCCACTCTGTAATCTGCCTCAATGTAAAAGGCAGACTATAAATGAGTCAGTAACTAAGTAAATATGTTTCACTTTCAAATGATGTTCATTTCCATACCATGAAAACCTTCGCTGTTGATTTCTGAAAATCACAATCTGTTTTTAAAAGAACTAGCCAAATCTGGCCAATTCACAACTCAGCTTTCAGGTAGGTATCCATAGAACCAGGCTGATTTATTTTAAAAAACAGCCTAAGAAAAATGTTTCCTGTGAACAGTGTGTCTTCACAGAAAGTGTATGAAAGTGCAAAATAATACACAGGTACGTGATAATCAGAATCACAAGTCTTTATGTCTAATTTGAGAAAAGCACTAAGGTGATTCGTTCAATTGCCTCGCAAAATGACATAATATTTCCCCATAAAGCATGTGCCATTCAGATTCAGCAGTGCACAATGCTGAGCAACGCAGAACAGCTAATTCCCTCCTTTGAAATCTCCACCTTGCCTGGTTAACTCTAGGCATGCAAAGAACAATGCAAGCTTTGTGCAACATATATTTTCATAGATAGCATGGCCACCCATTTTTGCAGAAAGAGCTCCACCACTAAAAGCTGAGAATGAAATTTTCATTTTACAGCAATTTCCTATAGGTACTATTGATGTACTATTATTTCAAATTATATGTCTTCTCCCTGAAAGGAATTGCTCCTCTTGCTCCTTTTTAAAGGCCAACCCTTTTTGTTCATCTCTAAAACATGTCCATGCCCATAAAATGTGTCAGAAAGCGACTGTTTTAACATGATGACAGACACATCATCAAAGTGTGACCAACTGCTGCATGAGTGACTAGATTTTGACAGCTCATCTCCAATGTTGACTGAATGGGCGCAATCTTTTAAAAATATATTAGGCAGTAAAATAGCTGGATATTGCTCAAGAAAAGCCAGCAGGTGATACGTATCTTTACAAACAGTCTAATTCTCCAAACGCCAAAGGCCCTGGACCCCAAGAAAGCCTTATGTATGGCAAAGTTGATTTGCCTTGGCAATACACCTGCAGCATATATACCTCAACAAAGTTATTAAAAGGGGAAATTCCTGGCAATATGAGGGTAGCTCCTGAGAAAGTCAAAGTTTGAGGGGTGAGACCCAAATGGGATATTATGCCACAGAGTTTGCCTTCTGAAGCTGCGATTTCCTCCAACGAAATGGTTGGAGCAAGGTCTGGAGATCAGTTGAAATCCTTAATGATTCCTATTCTTCCCAAAGGTAGGAATTATTGCAGTCACATTATTTTATCTGTATTACAGAATACTTATATGAGGATGGAGTCACCAAATGCATATTCCTGTCCTTTCCTAACGCACATATAGATAACATCCATTCTTTTACATCCCTGCCTCTCCCTTTCCATGCCTTCTTTTGTTGGTTTTCCCACTTTCAAACTGTAGACTGTATGTTTCTCAGTGCAGAGGATTGCCTCCTTTTGCTTATGTTGTTGCTCTGTAAAGCATTGTGTGTATAAAGGCACTATGTTACATCCATGCAGCCTGAAGCTGTGTATCATGTTAAGTCCATCCTGCCCTTTATGTATTCATAAGCTGTGTGGGCACACAGGGCCAGTGCCACCATTGAGGCAGTGAGGTGGCTGCCGTGGGTGCTGGGGCACCGGAGGGGGCGCCAGAGGGGCTGCCGGGGGCGGAGGTGCACGCGACAGGGGTGGCGTGCCTGCCCCACAGCTGCTTCAACCCGGCTAGATCAGCGCCGCCGCCACTGTCGCCGCCGCCGCCACACACCCCGGCTGGGCGCAGCAGCCATGGGGCAGGCATGGCAGGTGGCCAGGGCAGTGTGCGGAGCGCGGGCAGCCTCCACGTGCCGCCCCAGCCACCTGCCGGCCAATGGACCTGGCTTTGCCACATGATGTCATAACGTGATGATGTCATCCCGCAGTCCAGGGTGCACGTGCACACTGCATGTGCACACACATGGGGCTGGCTGCGGGTGCCGGAAACTCTGGTGCCAGTGGTGTGGGCACAGAACCTATGCATTTACAATCCATGGCCACTTCCACACATCTTTCCCCCTCATGGAAAATCATGCAAAACATATGGAACGACAGCGTCTTCATGGTGCGATTTCTGTTTCCTGGCGCAATGACGTCATAAATTGCACCACGAAATGAAGTCATGTTGGGAAATAGAGCCATGAAGACGCTGTTGTTCCGTAAGTTTTGCATGATTTTCCCACAAGGGAAAGGCGTGTAGAAACAGCCCTTGTTGGGTGTAGTGGTTAATAGCAGCGGGACTCCAATCTGGAGAGCCAGGTTTGATTTCCCCACTCCTCCACTTGTAGCCAGCTGGGTGACCTTGGGTCAGTCACAGCTCTCCCAGAGCACTCTCAGCCCCACCCACTTCACAGGGTGATTGTCATGGGGATAATAATAACATACTTTGTAAACCACTCTGAGTGGGTGTTAAGTTGTCCTGAAGGGACAACATAAATGGAATGTTCTTGTTGTTATTGTTGTTGTTCTGCTTTTTGTAGTGCAATAAATGTATGGAAGAAGGCAGAATTCTGCTCCTTCTCTGTACATTTGCTATAGCATTCGCTATACACACTTTCATATCCTATGAAAGTGGGCTAAACTGCCAGGCCATTGCATTTTGGTCATTTCCTAGATTAGGATTTGAAAAGCCTGGAAGTGTGTTGTATTTTATTTGGACAGTGTGTTGTCTTTGAACTGGGCACCTGTGCTCAAAATGCTACTTAACGCTGATGGATAGCCTTGGGCAAGTCACTCATAACCTAACATACCTGAAAGGATTTTGGGGTTAAAATGGAACCTTGCACTCCTTGGCAGAAGAACAGAAACACAACTGACAAATTACCTAGACGAAAAGAATAAACAACTTAAATATAAAAAATGTTCCAAACATCGGCAGTTCTCACACGCATTCAGAGACTCAGGGAAGTTGACTGAGTCCACCTGCACAAACCTCACAGAAAAATTAATCCCATAATTTGATTCCTATTTTGGGAATTGACTTTGTGTGTTTGACAGGAACCTAATAACATTATTTATTTCCATATTGACAATATTTCCTGAGCAGTTTAACAAACAAATATTCATGAAGAAAAGGACATTTTCAGATAATAATTTGAACTGCACCTGTATAACAGCTTTTGGCCTAAATATAGATTAATAATCAGTCACAACAATGCCATGATGATCGAGCTTTTCAACACAAGCTCCTCGTGTAACACACCATCTAAAAATTATCCATGTGGTGTCAACACAGTCTATTATTAACACATTAGGCGAGAAAAAGGTTTCCTCTGATTAAATTAGTGAGAATATAATTCATAATGTAGTTGGAGGCTGCCTCATAATTTATGAATAGTAAATACTCTTGTGACTGAATTAGCTATGCTCACCAGCAAGAGAGAAAAAGAGCACAAGCAGTAAGACTTCAGCCAATCAATAAGACTATACCTGAGGAAAAAAGACCAACAGAATTCTATTTTGATGGTTATATTATTAGTCATTTCTATAGGCCTTTGCACTATGCTAAGCGCTTGACACTTCTTAGTGTGTCTAACTTCACAACTGCCTGTGAAGAAGATCTGGCAGAGAGAGAGAGCGACTTGTGCGAAGGTTTCCTACTTGGCCTCAGGGCTGAGGTGAGATTTGAACTTCAGCTTCCCCGATCCCAGATCAAACTCTGAATCAGAATAATCCCAATCAAGTCCTTGCTATAAGGTCACCAAAACACCAAAATATAGATTTTTCAGGGCCAGTTCCAAAATTTGAGGAGCTGGCTCCACAAGATGATACTACAGAGGGCAGGAACTACACCCCTAAATGACCTGTGTGGTTGATTCTAACCTGCCAGCAGCAATGGAGTCTAGAAGGAACAGCTGCCACCCACCACCTACCAGCTCAACCTTTCCTTCTTGCTTACTTACCCAGTCACAGCGAGGCATCAGACAGAGATAGCAGTGCTTCAGTAGCACACAGTTACACATCCTCCCAGCGATCAAGGAGAGTAAACAATGGCTACTTGGACAATTACTGCCCCCAGTTATACCCTGATTATGCTGGCCCTCTGATGCTGGCTTATTTCATTATGGTGGTTATCATTGTCATATATAACTACTTCTAAGTGTATTAACATGGAAAACATTCCACTAATCCAGTTAAGGGCAGGGTTCACAAGTGCAAATGAAATGCATCACTCCAACATCAAGCAGCGACTTGCATACGAGCAGCAGTCAATGCAGGTGGGACTTTTCACATCTCTTACAAATGCAGTGCTTCTCAGTGGAGGCTGTCCACATGTTCATTGGTAATGCAGTGATGAACCATTGCATCATACCAAGTGAGGTGCACACTTGAGAGAATCAGCCTTAAATAAGATCAATACGGTTATTCATAATAATTAAGGAAGCAAATTTAAAATAAAGAACAAAACCAAACAAAAATTACCTGGGTGGAATTTCTGTACACATCCTGAATAATAATGTTATATGGGCCATGCTGAGCTCCCTGGAGGAAGCACCGTGATAATGTGTGCTTCAGTACAGAGAAGTGTGCCGTTTCTTCAGTTTGTTCATAGGAGCTTTTTAGGTCCCCCCCCCCTCCATCTGATGGGATTCCCTTAATGTTCAGAAAGCCCTCCCTAAAGGTCTAAGGCACCTCTGGAACACAGAGCAACATCTGTCTCCTCCATATACACATGTGAATACACTTGGTACACATAAACAGAGTACCTACCCCTCTTTCCTCCCCAGTGGGGACTCAAGGCAGGTTACAACATCATTCTCCTCTGCTTCATTTTATCTTCACAACCACTGCCCTGTGAAGTTAATTAGACAGAAAGAGACTGGCCCAAGGTCACTAAACAAGCTTCCATGGCAAAGTGGGGATTCGGGTCTGAGTATCCAAAATTCTAGTCTGACACACCAACCACTACACTATGTTGGCCTTCAGTATTCTGGAGTACTCCAGGTCCAACACAGTTACTATCAAATATCATGCAGTAAATATGGTGGAAATAGAGTAGAAAAATCTATTTTATTTATGTTGATAAGCTGCCTATTCAATAACCTGCTCAAGACAGCTCATGAAATGTATAGAGATAGAGACAGAGATAAACAAATACGAATGATCAATATTAATATTAAAACAAGCTGCTTTTTGTTGCTTGAAACAAAGAAGAGCAACTACAAGTAGAAAAGATCTCAAAGGAGCAAAAACAATCGCACTATCTCATATTCAAGAAGACTGGGGGCAGGTGGATGACAAAACTGATTTTCAACTAGGTCAACAGAATAGCTTAACCCTCTGCTTGAACTTTTCTTGGTGCCAATGTTCAGGCACACCAGAACAAAGCTAGCAAGTAGCAACCCTAATCCAGCACAAGTCAAGATTTTACTGGAAAGCTACATAGCAAATCCAGTCAAGTACAGTCATAAAGGTTTTAGCTGACACCTCTGATGTAGAACTAAATCCAGACACAGATATTTATTCTGAATCCATGAAAACAAAAGATGCTGCCAAGTTTGACAAAAGTAGGGATCCTTTTAAAAATGGATTCTGTATCCCTGTGGTCATGCTTTCACAGAATTATACAGAAACAAAACTAAACATCAAAAGCCAGCATTCTTCATATATAACCAGTAGCTACTGGGGAAAAGTGGCAAAAGCGAGAAGGAAAGCTGACAATATTTTGTATGTCTTACTCAAATTTGCTTTCTCAACTCTGATCCTTGCATTTCTCCCTTATTGGGCACAAACCCACAGGCTACAACCACAGAAATGGATTTCTTATTCTTCTGTTTTGAAGGATGGACTTTATGGCATTGATACCCTATCAACTCTAAAAATACTTGGAGCATCAGGCTTTTAGGATTTTTTTTCTGGTTTTAAACACTTCTGTGTTTAACACTTTAAACACTTCTGATGACACTGAGAGATCTCTGTCTTTTGGTGCTACACCTCTGAAGATGCCAGCCACAGCTGCTGGCGAAACGTCAGGAACTACAATGCCAAGACCACGGCAATACAGCCCGGAAAACCCCCAACAACCATACTTCTGATGTTGTTTTATTATTGCAAGTCACCTTGCAAACCCAAGTCTTTAGATATTTATTTTCCGCTTTTCTCTCTAATGTAGAGCAAAGCTACAAGTGACTTTCTTCACGTGGAGAACACTAGATTTTTCTCGCAAGGTTACCTGGGAAGTGAAGTCCAAGTCGTTCTTCCCCCCTCTGTTAGAATCGCTGCCTGAAGAGCCACAAGAGGGCTTCGTTTGGGGTGGGCAGCTGCTACTTTCTCCCAGGGCGTCCTGCAGGCTGCCTGCTCCCAGGGAGCTGTTCTGGAAGCGGCAGGATCGGTGAAGTTTCAGCCGCAGCGACAGTGGAAGAATCTGCAGCAGATCCTTCCACTGTTGCTGCGGCTGAAGCTTCACTGATGCGGCCGCTTTCTCCAGAGCAGCTCCCTGGGAGCAGGCAGCCTGCAGGACGCCCTGGGAGAAAGTAGCAGCTGCCCACCCCCAAACAAAGCCCTCTTGTGGCTCTTCAGGCAGCGATTCTAACAGAGGGGGGAAGGACGACTTGGACTTCACTTCCCAGGTAACCTTGTGAGAAAAATCTAGTGTTCTCCACGTGAAGAAAGTCACCTGTAGTCACACTCTCAGATACAAAGCAGCTAAGAACATTGGTCTCATTTCAGTTTTATCCTGAAAACCACACTCACCAAAAAGGAGGTTAGGCTGAGAGGGTGTGACTGGCCCAGTAAGTTTCCATGGCAGAGTAAGGATTCGAACATGAGATTCCTTGATGCAAGTTAGACAATCTAAATGGTATAGCATGCTGCTGTGCTATCCTCCTCCAACTTAAACTGAATGTTTTGTTTAAAATACAATTACCAGGGGTCCATTGGAGAGCAACTTAAAAAAAGAAGCACCAAACTGCAAAAGCAAATCTTTAGGTCACGCTTTAACCACTACATGTTTAGGAAAACTCAGAGCCATCTCCCTGCAAGCAGCATTGCAGCAAAAATGCGTATCCTATTAAATTCAGTGAGACAATTCAGTGATCGCAATGGGACATAAGCATGGATGAATACTTTTAAGATTGGTGCCGATACAGTCATGTTTCAACCTAAATGAAGAACATGCTATCTTAAATAATGAAGCCAAGTAACGTTTCAGAATAATAACATGCTCTTTCCTGGACAGGACTACAGAAGAAGATAGCAGACTCCAAGTTCTGAGTTCAACTGCAGAACGAGCCCTTAAAGACTTGGCTATGCTGCTGCATCTTGCCTTACCAAATTATAGGACCCAGAAATTTCCATTTTTTAAAAAAACCAAGCTTCAATACTAACCAACCACCATAATAGTTCTTAAAAATGACAGTGGTATTGAATTTTTTAAAAAAATCATGCCCTATCCACCTGCAGCGCTTTTCTTGCGTAGTTTAATAAGGACATTTACCATGTCATTACACATTTTAATTACATTGTTAAATGTCACAATCATACATGCTAATGACATCATTACACCTATTTACACCAATTATGTCATTTGATGCAATTAAAGCAATTCTGACAATACATACAAATCAATAAAGGTTCTGTTTTGTGTTTTCTACATGGACATTAAGAAAAGCATTCGATTATAGCAAAAAAGATAATAAGGGAGAAACTTGACCACTCTGGACATTTGCAGCACAAGTGTAAATCAGAAACGAGACTTCAGCATAAAGTGAGCAGAGCAGTCAGCTGGCAGGAGAACCTGGGCCCTGTCGCTGTTCTGGCCACGATACATGAGACCAAATATGAAGGAGCCAAAGATAAAGTAATCCAGGTTGCTGGAACTGCTTTGAACACGGTTGCTGCCATGTAGACCACTTGTCGAAGGCTTTCTCCTCACAACCAACTCAGCCACTACACTAACAACAAGGAGCTTTAACAGACTGCACAATATGGCCTCCTTCAGTTCTACAGAAAGACTTGTTCACTTCACAAAAATAATTTTAAAAGCTCAATGTGTAAGAACAGCAGGATTTGAGTCCAGCGGCACGTTAGAGACCAACAAGATTTTCAGAGTATAAGCTTTTGAGAGTCGGAGACTCAAATCCGGGTTGCCAGGTCTCCTTACTCTCCTGGCAGGTGGGGGGACCCGGCACTCACCATTTTGGACACCTTCGCACATGCACAAAGTGTGCATACATTCCCACTGCACCAGGGCCGGGAGTGCTCCCGCACTTTGCAGCAGGCCAATTTGAGCCCTAAATGGACTGCCCACCAAAAGAATGTGGCACTGACCACAAGGGGCGGCTGCAGAGGCACTTGGTCCCTCCTATGTTCCTCCCCTCCTTGTAACAGGTGCCCTTCATACAGGGCTGGATTTAGGGGAGGAGCAGAGGGGGTCGCTTGACCCAGGTGGCGCCAAAGAGAGGGCGCCGGCAAGGAGGCTTCTACACGGGTGCATGCAAGCAGAGGAAGTCTGGCCGCCACCGGTTCCCTCTTCCTTGACTGAGTGCCCGACTGCACACTGAGAGCAAGCAGCAGCGAGGTGGCTGCTGCTGTGCGCACGCATCTGCATGCAGAGCACGTGCTGCTGGCCTCCCTCCCACTCTTCCTTGCAGCCCGCCCAAAGGCAACTGCTGCGGGGAGCAGGGCAGGCAGGGTAAGTATCGGGCCAGGCCTCTCTCATGGGCCAGCCGCCTTGGCAGATGTTGGCAGAATCTCCATGAGGGAGGGAAAGAGGCCAGCGGCAGCACTCACCCCTCGCTCTCTAGCTGGGTTTGGTGGAGAGGCTGTCTGGAGGGGAGGAATGGCAGGCAAGAGTAAAGCTTTTCCACAGGTTTTCCCCCCTCTGCTTCTTCTTTGCTTCCCCTCCCGAAGTAATTTCCCTTCAGAACAAAAAACTCCCACCGTAGTTTGCCCTTAAAGTGCTTTTAGTCCTACAGTAATCACAACCAGCTGGGTTATATCCGGAATTGGGAAATTCAAGGTGTGGGCTTGGCACATGTTTCCTGGCACCTCTCTTTTAAGTGCTGGAGACAAATAAGAGCCCACTGCCTACGTCAGGAGCAGCTCCATTTTCTGCTATGGGGCGCTTCTTTTTTTTACCTCCAGGGCTGTTTTTCAGAACCTTTATTCAATACTGGCTTTGGAACATCCTAACACATGAATGCCTCTGTGTATGAGCAGAATGCTTTCTTTGTAGTATTGCTAAGATCCTTGTAGACCCCAGCTTAGCTGCATCTTCAAAGCCCCTATTTGGGAAAGGGATTCCTGATTGTTTCTCTGACAATCTCCAAAGATAGAATTTGCAAGCCTCTCTTTAAAGAGTCTCATTTTTGGACTTTTGTGTAAATCTCCATCTTTTCCTGTCCCAAAGGTTCAGAGGAGGCAATACGTGTTCAGTGGATCAAAGGTGGGGTGGGGAAAACCAGAATAATGGTACTCACTTAGTCGCCACCTTGCCAGCCTGGAAAAATGTTTTGGAAACATCCTTGAAAGGAAGTCTATGAAAGTTTCTAGATCTCAACACCCCCCCCCCACACACACACACACCTGTCTGAATTGTGATCAAGAAGTTTCTCAGTCTGGTTGCTATTCTGCCTCATCATTGGCAATCAGCCCAGTGAGAAGACTCTTGGATTTGGGCATATTTCCAGTGGAAGGGAGTACCAGGGTTGTAGGGCAGCTATCCTACATACATCCTATCAAGAAGCAAATTTTTGGAGGAGGAATAATGCCAGGTATAGAGAGTCCAGCTGGAGCATTCTGGCTGATTTTTGAAATAGTTCTTATTTGCACAATAACCCTGCAGGGTAGGTCTCTACTTCCTCTCAGCATATTGAGATATGTTGATATGCCCAAGGGCATACAGTGAGTCCACAGCTGAGCAAACTTCCAGAAGCTGCTTTGCATAGGCCTGCTCCTCTCTTGGAGGGACAAGACAGATCTGCATGTGTGAATGAACAAAGTGAAGAGTGGGCTCTCCTAAAACTAAGGGTAAACCATCAAAGCTGAGTCCCATTGCAGAAACACATTGGGATAAGGCTGACATGGCCAGGGAAAATTCCCAAATGCAAGCTGAGCTCATATCAGAGAAAGTCCAACAGAACCTAATTGAAGCACAGGAATGGAATTCCCCCCCCCCATCAAAGTGAAGGAAGGAGACCAACACCACATAAAAGAATCACACTCTTTCCTCCAAAATCAATCTAAAGCAAGGCAGACAGCTGCAACGTAACCCAACAGAAGCAGACTGAAGTAAGGGAATACCTTGTGCTTCTGGTTGGATACGGCTTGTTCTGTGGTGTTTCCCCACTGGCTGAACCCAGTGCCTCACTGCTGTGAATGACATTGGTTCTGCTGGCCTAAGTTCCAGTCATGTCTCTTCCCTCCGTTTGGTTTGGTAGGAATAGATGTGATTCTCTGATTAAATGTTTGTCCCCTGCCTTCACTTTGGTTGTGGGGGGATTGTATTCCTGTCCTTCAGTTTTGTCAGTGTGGGCTTTCTCTGGGATGAGTTCAACTTGCATTCGGGAGTGTGCCTACCCATGGCAGCCTTGCCCCAGTGACTTTCTGCAAAGGGAGTCAACACAATTTATTCTGTTGTTTAGAAGAGTTGTTTATTATATATCTATATTAAAAGCATTGATCATATATATAAAGAAAAAAAATATAAGAAGGTGCAATGTTTTACTTTTGCCTCCACTCAAAAAATATGTAGATCCGGCCCTGCCTTGATACTCACCTGGCACCTGCCCTCCGCCTGAGCCTCGCCTCGCCTCTTGGCTGCAACTTCGCCCACCAATATGTCTGCAAGCCTCTTTACATTTTGCTCTGTTAGTAACTTGGGAAAGTATTTTAGAGCATGATAAGCAATTAGACTCGCTGGCAAGTCCTGCATGGACTAGACCAGCGATGGCGAAACTATGGCACGTGTACCACAGCTGGCACGCAGAGCCCTCTCTGTGGGCACGCGAGCCAAGTCGCCAATCGCTAGGTCCAGGGGAACACCTGGAACGGCATTCCAGTAGCTCTGAGCAGAGATCACATGGGTTTTGGCCCTGCCCACGTGATTCCTTTTCCTCAAGGCTGCCTCCCTGCTGCCTCTTTAGCAGCAAGAAGCAGAAGCAGCAGCCGGGCTGCTGGGGCTGGCTTTCTAAAGAAGAGTAAGCTGCTTTGATTTAACTTGCTTTACTTTCAGTCGTGGCTCTTGAGTGAGTGAGTGAGTGAGTGAGAGCAAGAGAGAGAGAGATGTTAATTAGTTTGGACAACTGTATGAGTTGTTTTTTCTTAACTAAAACCTCAGTATTCAGGTTTAATTGCAGTGTTGGCACTTTGAAATAAATAAGTTGGTTTTGTGTTGCAGTTTGAGCACTTGGGCTCAAAAAGTTTCATTATCACTGAACTAGACTATACCGGTGTTCATACCAACTTCTGTTTGTAGAAAAGGAGGGAAGCAATATTCAAGGGCAACCCAGAAGCAACATGATGATATAGAAGGATGCTGGATAAAAACAGATTCACTCTAGTTATGTTTCTTTCTCCCCTTTCTCCCCTACGCCTACCCTGACAAAGTCAGGATATATCACCCAGTAAAACAATAGGCAATCGACATGCTACTGGGTCCAGGATTTTAAGGGTTCTTGTGACGGCATGAAAATGTCAGAATTGCCAAATGCTGCATCCAACAAGAAGCAGGTAAAGGCTTGAAACAGCAGCAGTAAGGGAGGATGAACGACAGATCCCTTTCCCCTTCTGTGGCTAACCAGAGCAAGTGAATGGCAGTTGGTGTTAGAATGATGAGCTGATAGTTGGTGCCAACAGAATGAGGGGCTGACAGTTGAAGTGAACTGAAGAGTAGAGAGCTGAAACCTGGCATCTGACCAGAGAGCGTCAGACTCAAAGTCCTCTGTCTGAGGAAGAAAGGGAAAGGTATACCCTCACCGTGAAAACACAGAGTTTATGAAGCTTTTAGTTCAAATGCTAGAGAGGACTAGACAACCCTAAATTTTTCTGAGACAAAAGATCTATGGGAACTTGTAGTTGGCCCAGGAAGTGGATAGAAAGGAGACTCCCATTCAGCCAAAGGAACAGGGTCATAGCTTGAATAGAAGGATAACTCTTGCCCAGTATCTGGTTTGTATTTTAACTCAATAGAGTACCCTGAGGACTGCAGTAAAAGAGAGGAAGTGCTGTGGGTGCATAAATTGGAGCACCTAATCTGTGACAGAGTGAAAAGGGAGGAATTGTACTTCAAAGAGATCAAGTCTAATAACACCAATCTCTCTTATCTAAGTCAGCCAACATAATAAACTGAACCAGACCAAGTGTTTTGTGCTTCACGCAAGTGAAGAAATCTGTGTAAAAACCACCTACTTACTGAAGCTTTTGAGTACCTGCCTACACTTCTGCCTATCCACCCTACCTGTAAATAAACCTTCTGTTATCTTATAAACTTCCATAAGCCTCATGTGCCAGTTTCATTTCTAAGAGAAATGGAAACCACTGTTTTTCTCTCTACATAACTTTGGCTGGGTAACATCACAACCTATACTTTTTACTTTTATGTACTTTGAGAGCCAGTTTGGTGTAGTGGTTAAGAGCATGGGACTCTAATCTGGAGAGCCAGGTTTGATTCTCCACTCCTCCACTTGAAGCCAGCTGGGTGATCTTGAGCTAGTCACAGTTCTCTGAAGCTCTGTTAGCCCCACCCACCTCACAGGGTGTTTGTTGTGGGGATAATAGCAACATACTTTGTAAACCGCTCTGAGTGGGCATTAAGTTGTCCTGAAGGGCGGTATATAAATTGAATGTTGTTGTTGTTGTTATGTACTATATTGTTTTATTGTTATTTCAGAGCCAAAACACACGAGAAGAAATACCTAGATTCAGCACGTATTCTCTTACCTCAAGGTTTGCCGGGATCTGTAGGCGTCCTGGAAGCTTAAAGTTTAGCATTTACAGAGCAGCAGGAAGGGAAATACAGGCGCCTGTATTTCCCTTCTCCTTCCTGCTGCTCTGTAAATGCTACACTTGTTCTCTTACCTCAAGGTTTGTTGGGAAGTGTAGGTGTCTTGGCAGCTTAAAGTTTAGCATTTACAGAGCAGCTGAAAGGGGAAGGGAAATACAGGCGCCTGTATTTCCCTTCCTGCTGCTCTGTAAATGCTAAACTTTAAGCTTCCAGGATGCCTACAGATCCCGGCAAACCTTGAGGTAAGAGAACACGTGCTGAATCTAGGTATTTCTTCTCGTGTGTTTTGGCTCATAGTGTTGTAACCAGCCCTGAGCCCGCTTGCAGGGGGAGCAGGTAAAAATCAAATAAATTACATTAAATTATACATTTTAATAAAGAAAGTTAAACTTATAGACACAAACATGGTACTGAAGCCTTCCTTCAGTACCATGGAAACAGCCCAGGAAACAGCTTCATACACTTTGGGAGGAAATCTTTATCTCAAAGTAGGGGAAGGACTAGGGGTGTGCACGGTTTCCCACTTTGGGTTTCCTGCTTCAGGTTTACCTGGTGGGAAAACAATCGGGAATAACTTGAATCTCAAGGCAGCAAGGCGCTTCGTAATTCAGGTATTTAAACCACTTTGGTATGTTCCATAAAGATTCGAGGAAAACCAAAGTGAAAAAGCCAGGGGAAGCTTTGTCCCAGCTGAGATCATGCACGCCCACCCCTCGGCTCTCCCAGGTGGTGACGGGAAGGAATCCGGTCAGGGCCACAGGTGCCAGGCCTGCCACGCCCACTTGCAACCCTTGTGGGCAGTGCAGGCGGAAGGAGGTGGGCCGTGGATCAGCTGGGCCACACGCCTGGCACGGCAGTCAGCCCAGCCAGGTGCCGTGGCTTGACTGCGGCCGCATACGCCTACCCCACAGCCTTTCCAGTGCTGCAAGAGGAGGGAGGCCAGCCAGGCATGGTGGGGGCCACACACGACTGCATCACGGCTCTCCCGGCTAGGCACTGCAGCAGCAAGCCCAAGCCTGGCTGGAGTCTGCGTGTGCCCACCCCTCGACATTTCTGGGCTGTGCCAGGAGTGACGCCAGCCAGGTGCCTCAGCTGGAGCAAGGGGGGCTTGCAAGCAGTATGAGGGGCACTTTAAACTTTAACCTCCCTACTGTTGTTCCAGCTGACTGGCAGAGCCTGCTAGTCAGCTGGAGCAAGGGATCAGGGTTTAAATGCCCCGAAGCTTTCTGAGGTGATCTGAATCACTTTGGAAAGCTGTGGTTCAGGATTTCTGAATCAAGCCCTCAATGCTGAGCCCGATTCAGAAATCCTGAATCTTTACAGATCGGGTATAATTTGGGTATTTATCCTGACTAGGAAATCTGAACTGCACACCCCTAGGAAGGACGGTACTAGCTAGAGAAAGCAAAGGGTTTGTGACATCCTCAACCAAGGTGCCTCAATGGACCCCCTTAACCTGTAAGAGATGGCATATTCCACACTGTCTTCAACCTTCTGGGTTAGACTGCTCCTTGGATAGTGTTCTGGGCTCCTTGCATAGTGTTCTGGGTTGGGCTGCTCCTTGGATAGCAGCATTCCTGGTTTGGCGGGCCCTTCATCTATCTCAGTGCCCCAATAAGAGCCTGAGTTTGCTGTCCTTTGGAGCTGACTAATGCTAAACTGAGAGAAGCAGGATAAGAGACTCTCTCTCTCTCCCACCAGGTGCTTTTATATTTTAGATTGCTTTTAGACTACAGCCAGGATGCTGTAGGGGTTGGAGTCTTGAACTAGGACAAAGGAGGCCCAGGTTCAAATCCCTGTTCACCATGAAACTAACTGGGTGACTTTGGACCAATCATCTTCTCTCGCCCATATTTACCTCACAGTGTTGTTGTGAGAATAAAATGTATAAAAGGAAGGAATGATATGTGTTCCTCTGAGCTATTCGTAGGAAGGGCAAGGTACAAATATGCTAAATAAAAGAATTAAAAGAATTATCTTCCAGATGTCAGAGAGAGAGGAGAAGGGGAAATAGCCTTTTCAAGCAAGTGCAATTGTTGGGACAGATGGCATCCCTCAGGGGACTTAATTTGGTCCAGGAGTTACCAATTGTTGGTTCCTATTTTAGAAAAGGAGATGAATAAATCCTTTAAAATAAAGCTTCTTCTGTGGTCATAATCCATTTCTTTACCTAAGCAATTCTTCTGTCAGGCAAAGCCTCACTTAAAAAGTGACCAATCTAGAATTATTCCACAATATATTTCTATCTAGAATCTGAATGGGTTAGATTTTTTTTTTAAAAAACTTACCATATGATGCATCCATTGCTCCCACATGAGCTAATTCAGCAATTAAGCCGAAGAAAGCCCAAGGGAAATGAACTGAAGCATCTAATAAAGCAAGCAAGCTACAGTCCTGCAAATAAGTCAAGGCGATGGTAGCCAAGACCCTGCACAGTAGCCATAAATCCATTTTGCAAAAGGCACGTATTTATACATACATTTATACATAAATTCCAGTGTATTTAATTAACACTCTGGACTGTCGTTGGCGTTGTCTGAAGCAGCCTGCTAAAGGCTATCCAAGGATGCTTTGTGGGGTCTGGGAGGCCCTAGTTAAGAACAATAAAATGATAAATTCTTTTAGGTCTTTTAATAGGGCTGGCATTTTCAATTGAGACAGGAGGTGGGGGGAGAGAAAGTTCTTTGGGAGCAATGGCTTCATATGAACAACTTGTCAGGTAAAATCAGCAGCAGGGAAAAAAGGCAGATGCATCTGTGACCAGTTTTGCCCTCACCAAATATTTCAAGCAGTCACTGGTTTGACTGTTGAAGGTTTCCGAGGACAAGGGGCAAGAAGTCAGTCAAGCAGGGAAAGGGGGGCAGGAATAACAGAAAGAAAAACAGCTTCCCCAGAAAAAACTTGCGCCGCTGCCGAATAGATAAGCAAAATTAACACTGGTAGAATGTAGTCCTTGCGTGATTCTGTCTAAATTCAGCAAATATACAAACTGGGCATAGAATTCAGCTGCCTGAAGAAAAGCCTCACTTTTGCATTAAGAGTGACAGTTTGGTGTAGTGGTTAAGAACAGTGGGACTCTAATCTGGAGAATTAGGTTTGATACCCCACTCCTCCACTAGAAGTCATCTGGGTGACCTTGGGTCAATCATAGCTCCTCCAGAGCTCTCTCATCCCCACCCATCTCACAAGGTGATTGTCATGAGGATATTAATAGCATACTTTGTAAACCCCTCTGAGTGGGTGTTAAGTTGTCCCGAAGGGCGGTATATAAATCAAAGGTTGTTGTTATAAGGATAAAGACAAAAGAGTGACTAGGCCTTGTGCTTTGCAAATGTATGTGTAAAAGTATGCAAGAAATGTCAGAAGAAAGATGGCTGAATATTACTAGGGGAGAGCTGGGTCTCAGTGAACGTCCAATCCAAGTAGAATAAAGTATTACATTTCAATAATAATTACCAATTCAAAGTCTGAATTAGACAAATTTCCTTAATTCCAATAATGTACAATACAGAGCAGAGTGTCATCTGTATATCGGTGACAGCCTAGCCCAAATCTCCTGGTGATCTCACCCAATGGTTTCACTTAGATGTTAAAAAACAAAGGGGACAAGATGGAACCTTATAAAACCCCACAAGGCAAAGGTCAAGGGGCTAAACAAGCAATTCCCCAACACCTCCTTCTGAAATCTACCCAACTGGTAGAACTGAAACCACCACAGAATGGTGCTTCCCAATCCCAGCCCAGAAAGGTAGTCCAGAAGGATACCATGATGGTACTGAAAGCCACTGAGAGGTCCAGGAAAATCAACAAAATCGTTCTTCCTCTGCTCATTTCCCAGCACAGCTCACTCACCAGGGCAACCAAGGCTGTTTCGATCCCATAAACAGGTCTAAAACCAGATTGGAAAGAATCTAAGCAATTTGCCTCATGCAGGAAAGCTTGAAGTTGTCCAGCCATCACATGTTCAATCCCCTTGATCAGGAATGGAACATTTGAAACTGGTTGATAGTTACCGAGATATTCTGGATCGTAGGCTTCTTTAGAAGTGGACACACTATAACCTCTTTCAAGGCTGGGTCGACCACCCCCTCCCTCAAGGTAGGATTAACTATCTCCTGGACAATCAGTCACCTCCCCAGCAGATTTAAATAGCCAGGAAAGGCAAAAGTCATATGAGCAAATGTCAAGAATCCTGTCTATTGGGTTTTAGTTAAGGCACGTTAACTAAACAAACTGCACGCAGAAAGCTCTCATCCAAGTTAGAGAACCAATTACTGTTTATTTATCTAAAGAAATGTATTTACACAAGTTTAGTAGAGAGAAAGAACTAGTAACGGATCTAACTAGTTAGGATGGCTTTAGACTGAAAGTAGGCCATCTCTCTTAGGAGGAGACACCACGCTGCCTCTCCTGGTGCATGCAGGGAAGAAGAGAGAGAGGAGGGGGAGAGAAGGGAAGGAAGGAAGTTCCCCTGGCAGGAAGAAGATTAATTGCAGCCTATCTATCTAAATGACTCTACAGTTGTTGCCTTCCTTCTTCTCTGCTGGCAGTCCTAAAGGCCTGAGCAAGAGACATCGCCAGTCCCTTCTTCTAACATCGCCAGTCCCTTCTTCTAACACGCCCCCTTGATGGATCTTGGCTCAGTGTACCAGGCCCATCTTCATTCGGAAACCTTCAAATCATTCTCTCTGGAGAGGTTTACGTAAAACATCAGCAATCGTTTTGTTGCTAGGACAGTAGACTAATTTAGTAGTCCCATCTTTGTACAGATGTGGTACTTCAGATCAATGTGCTTTGGAGATGTACTGATGTCTTTGGTTTGCGACATACCAATGCATGTTTCATTATCCTCATATATGATGACAAGTGTACGTATATTTAGGCCTAGATCTTCAGTTATTTTGAGTAGCCACTGAATTTCTCTGCATCCTAATGCTGCTGAAACATATTCAGCTTCTGCAGTAGATCCAGCAGTGATGGTCTGTTTCTTACTTGCCCAGCTTATGGGTCCACCACCATAGAAGATTATGTTGCCGCTTGTGGATTTCCTGTCAGGTTTGTCCCCAGCGTGATCTGTACCCACGTAAAGTGTCAATTTAGGCATGCTGTCTGCTGGTAGCCTGAGTTTAAGGCTTGCAGTTTGCTTTAAATATCTTACTAAAGTCATTAGGGCTTTCCAGTCTTTTTTTGTGAGTTTGGTAAACTTTCTGCACAATAGTCCTACTGCTGAATTAATGTCTGGCCGTGTCAGGGTTGAAATGTATAAGACCCAAGATTTCACAATATCTGTTCTCTTTGGGTAGCTCTTCAGACACATCATTTCGTTTGTTATATTTAGCCTCCGTTGGAATGTATTTGGGAGCGTCCATGTGTTGTTCTTGTACATGGCATTTAACTCTGTTCTTGCAGCTTGCTTCCATTCCTGAGCTTGAGTGGGTGGCAAGCTTGGGATGTCTGTCCAGGATCTGGGGTCCAGTACTTCCTCTGCTCTAATCATCAAGTTTAACTTTGGGGCTGGGATACCTTTGTTGGAGCATTCTGACCATCTCAGCATCTGCTGTGTGGCTTTTTCGGGTTCCCTCTGCTCTTCAGGTACTGTTTGTACATTTAGTAGAACGTCTTCACTTTCCCCCTCTGGTTCAGGCACTGCTTGTTGGGCAGCTTCATCTGTCAGGATTACATCTGGATTACCTGATTCTTTCTCTTCTCTTGTGTCTTGGACATTGGGAATGGCAGGAAATTGGAGCTGCATCTTGGCTTTGTCTGGAGTTACCCCCTCTGAACCGGGAGGTTCTGCGATCTCTTTGAAATGAACTAATCTGCTTACTATCACTTCCTTAGTCTGAAGATTCAGGATTTTGTAACCCTTGCAGCTGGCAACATAACCTATGAATATGCCAGTCACTGCTCTATTATCTAGCTTGTGCCTATTTTCTTTTGGAACATGTGCATAAACTCTGCAACCAAAGACTCTTAAGTGCTCAACTGATGGCTTGTAGCCAAACCAAAGTTGGTATGGTGTAACACCTGTGGCCTTAGTGGGTAGCCTATTTTGTGTGTAATTAGCTGTAAGAGCGGCCTCGCCCCAAAAGGTGTGTGGTAGGTGTGAACTTTTAATCATGCATCTCACCGCATCCAGTAGATAGCGATTCTTCCTTTCAGCTATGACATTTTGTTCTGGACATTTGGGGACGGTCCTTTGGTGAACGATGCCTTGGTCTCTCAGGAACTGTTAGAGGTAATTGGACATATATTTACCTCTGTTGTCTGAGCATAGGACCTCTGGCTTTCTTCCAAATCTGTTGGACACCATCACTATGTATTCTTTGAGCCTGCAAAACACTTGAGACTTTTCCTTTAAGAGATAGCAAACATTATACCTGCTAAAATCATCTCTAAAATTCTAAAAAAGAAACACAGCTTTGGTTAATTTTGCAATCATTAATACACATATTTCTGACAAGCCCCTTTGTATACATTTCCTTTATAGTTTCTAAGTTCCTGTGACAAAATCTTGGGTGCCACAGGGTGGTACATCCTTTATGGTCGCAGGTTGTGGTGAAATGTACTTGCTCTTCTCTATTTTTACAATCAGAGGACTCTTGCTGCAACATATCAGTAAAGTCTTTCTCTTCATCATCTTCCTCTACGTCTGATTCTTCTTGATATTTGTCCATGTAAAAATTATTTTGGACAGTCTCTGATATTTTGTCCAGTATATAAAGTCCACTTTTGCTACTGCCTGAGATACACCTTTCCATTCTTTGCAAGTACAATGTTCTCTTTATCAAAGTGTCCCTCCAGGTTATGTTGCTCACAGATTTGCTTTATAGAAAGCACATTGCTTTGGAATTTAGCAGCGTACAAAACATGTTGTATTTCTAACTATTCTTTGGAAGTGTCACATGGAAGAGGAATGCTGATAGTTCCACATCTGATGGCAAGGATTTCATGTGAGTCAGCCAGTTTTAACTTGATGGGCTGTTCTAAGTCCTTTAATTCTTTGAAGAACTCTTTAGAGTGAAAGACTGATACAGATGCTCCACTGTCTAATACTATGGTATTTGTATTTGTAAGGCTGGTGTTTATTGAATTCAGACTAAACTTCTTTTGCTGATCTGTCTTGCATTTAAAATTACTTGCTTTCATGTTAGAGGAAGGAGGGGGAACTCCCATTGCTCTGGGGGAAGAGCAGTAGATTTGTTTATGGCCTGAACTCCCGCAAGTGTAACATGTCAATTGTTTTGCCTTTGGAGTGGTTGCAAATGAGTTTTGCCCTGTCTCATACTGGGTTGCTGTAGTGAACCTTTGTTTGCTTAAGGCTTCTCTCTTTCTGGCCAATGTAGTCCCTTAGGATGCTTGCCAATTTGATAGTTTAAGAAATGTCTTTCTCCAGGGCTGGAGGTGGCAACTTGCATTTTTTGCTCTTAGGGAGACTTTATAAACAGACTAGTCAGGCAAATCTCGTAAATTTGAGTTTAATGCTTATCGTCTTGCAAATTCCTTTTCAATTTGTATGACTGCTTCTCAAAAATTTAATTTTCCCTTTATTTCAAGTTGGGAGATTACTGGCAGAAATGTGTGATCTAGAGATTTAAACAAAGCTACAACCATGGCAGAATCATCTTTTTCTTCCCCTGCTTGGGCATACTGAAAGAACAGGTCCTGTAGTTTTCTCACATGACTTTTAAAGCATTGTGTGTCTGAATATCTTAACGCTTGCAATTGGTCTTGCAAAAGTGACCTGGTTGCCCAGTCATCTGTCACATGCTCTTTAAGTATAAGGTCATACATCTGCTTAGCTGTTTCACAGCCCTGAATCAATTCTAGATAATTGGTAGAGACAGAACTTACAATGACTGCTTGTGCTACATCGTCTTCCTTGTTCCACTTCACTCTCTCATCACCCTCAGTTGGTGGGCCTTCTGTGTGTTTCTCCAGGTGCTTTTTCTTGAGATTAAACTTCAGTCTTATTTTTGACTAATAGCAACTCAGATATACAGTATGTGATAAAACTTATCCCTCTGTTCTTTTCACTAAAGATTGCCTCTGTACCAAGTTGTCATCAGCCCAAGCAGAGAGAAAACATTGGCACCCCTCTCTCATCTGGTTTTCTTTTCCCTACCAGAGCTAACAGCAATTAATGGGGGGCAGGGAGCAGGTTAGCCCTCACCTCAGCAT